>NW_022280071.1:590592-608491 GCF_004355925.1 Anarrhichthys ocellatus
TCTCGGAAAATTTTGATATCCGAGAACCTGGATGAACCCAGAGCTATTGTCCTGGACCCCATGAATGGGTAGGTGTTAGCATTTGTGTATGTATCAGCAAGACGGAAGCTATCACTGAGGACGGTATGGTCAAATTGTCTGAATTGTTTTGGGGGGGGGGGGGGGCAGCAATCTTGAGAGAGTTAACGCTCTACAATTCAAAACGAACCTGTAGTTAAGTACTTTTTAGGCTCAGTACATTTCATTTTGACCAAAATAGAAACAAATCATTGTCCAAATTCTGACCAACTAAATGCTAATAAATAATTGCTAATGTGGACGAGACTTTGCTGCAGCATCCAGGCCGTGGTTCCACTTGTTTTTTCAATGCGACTTTTGTCATCCAATCATGCCAGGACGCATTAACCTAAGTCTGGACGCTCTGCGATCGGACCACACATTTAGTTTGCTTGTCAGTGAGGTGTCCGCAGCATGTGGATACAATCCAGACAATTTATCAAATGTAGGTCTCCATCGTCTTCCCCCACACACGGGAGTTCCTCTCCCGAGACTAGCAAAGGGAAGAGAGGAGAAAAAACAGGGTTTCCTGGGTTTTCTTGTTCAAAATAAGAGCTTTTAAATAATGAAATAACGTGGGACTTTTATTATGAAAAATTCAAAGGAAAATATTCATCACTGAATTAGTGGAGCTTTGTTAGCGGCTCTTCTTTAATAAAAACAAGTCTACTAATACTTCGGGGAGGAAGAGTAAGATGCAAAAATTACTTTTAAAATATATCTGATCACTACCCTATCTGACAGGCCACATCGAAGTGTGGAGACACACCTGCAGACACAGCTGAGTCCCAAGTTGTGTTGAAAAGACAAACGTAACCGCGACCTTAGATGTTCACGTTGGGAAATAAATGACAGACCAAAAAAATATTAAGAATTCCAAAATTTGATACATTTTAGAGACCGGCTATAGCCCGGCATAATGCCTGGCCTTATCAAGCAACAACAACATGTTCAATCTCATGCATCAAAAAACTACAGGACATGACACAAAGTTTAGAACAATCCAGAAATAAAGAGTGTATTAAACTCTACTGGTATCAAGGCTCGTCCTCTTTAGAAAGCTGTTGGTGGAAATGCACATCATCTGCATAAGAATATTCCTAAACTGAAATGTATAAACTCCATCTAATCTACATGGGAAATGTTTCAAATGTATGATTGAATGACTGCAAGTAAGCTCCATTTGTCTCATCGCCTCGGCCTCTTTCAGCTACATGTACTGGACCGACTGGGGCGAGCATCCCAAGATCGAGCGGGCCCACCTGGATGGAACGGAGCGGTTGGTTCTGCTCAACAGCTCTCTGGGCTGGCCCAATGGACTGGCGATCGATTACGCGGAAGGAAAGCTATACTGGGGGGACGCCAAGACCGACAAGATAGAGGTACGTCCACCGGAGGTCCATACAATGTCTATGTATGGTTTCACCAGCTCCCTCTCAGCCGGGAGACCGCTGAAAGAGCGAAAGGAAACGTGAGAAATCAGAGGTGGCATGAGGATAAATTGGATGTGTGTGCATGCATGTGTGTTTTAATGGTGACCCAATGGAATGTGGAGTTATGCAATAGCTGGACACCATTGTGTAAGATTGTTGTCATCTAGCCCGGTCTCTACTGGTCCGTTGTGATCCGGCCTGTCTGGTCCGGTTTGGTATGGTCTGTTCGGGTCTAGTCTGACCTATCATACATTTCGCGACAGATACACTTTACATCCTGCAAAGTGTCAAGTCGCTGAATATTGAACTTTTGAATCCTGAATGATCGCTTCCAACTTGGTGAGACGAAACAAAGAAGATGAGTTAGGGGCTACAATAGAAAAATCAAATAATGATCTTTTAAATAACACTTGACCCTTTGGACTGACAAGAAATCCCTGAAGGGGATACCATCAACGATGGATGGCTGACTTATGACAATGTCTAAACGGTGATATTCTGGCTGTGTGGCATTATTTCGATAAGTAACGCTATTTCTATGACTCCTGCCTGGCGAGTGACTAAGGAACAGCATGTTCAGAAATGACTGCATGCTACCAGCTGTCATCTTGTCACTTAGTCGGTCAAGCAGGTCAATGTGCTATGTTCCATGTGTTGAAAACACATGGAAATTGAGAAGAAAAAATAAAATGTCCTGGAAATATGATTTTACAATTATTTTACCGTTCTCCTATTTTCCGTTAGCTGATTATGAACTACAAGGCTATCTATCAGAGCTTGATCATGTTCAGGATCATAATAACATTCAAATGTTAGTTTATGTAGTATTTTGGTTATGTTGTGGAACACATCACATGGTAGCAGGTGACTTAAATTAGCGTTACTTTCTTGCGAAGTGGTGGAATAATGTAAAATTGGTTAGCACGTTTGGTTCAGTCGCTAAAGTTGACAAGCTTGTTTTGCCAGCAAAAGGTTGAAGGTTTGCGATTCATCTTTAGCTAGGAGCAATGATTTCAAATGTGTGTCGAGAGATTTGGATAATAACTACCTGGAAATCGGGTCAAACAATGAATGGGAGCACAAAACACCGGCTAATGGGACTTTTTCACTTTGCTAGCATTGCCTCTTCAATCGTGATGCTGCATTATTATGGTAAAATGGACCATGACATTAAATGTTTAAACTTTGTAGCGGCAGCTCACAGTGGGTGTGAATAGTCTTCTTAAACACACTTCTTAATATTAGCTTACTACTAAATGGCTAAAGTATGGTGACACAGACCGATAAGAGACAGTAACCGTTAATAATTAGAACAAACTTTTCTCTAAATCCTGTACATTTAGGTATTTAAAGTCTGGGTTTGTCAAAATTGTAGGCTAATATTTGTGTTACTGTTGCTCAGGCAGAAATGATCAATATAACTCATAAGAACAAAGAGATGAATTAGTGCATGGGGCCTGGAAAACCATCTGTAGAATAGAGCTGGAAACCTGTCCATGAGGCTAGGACTTAAGAACTTAACTGTGACCAGGACCAGACTGTGGAAATGTGATGTTTTCACATTGCGGAATGATCAAAGGCATTAACACGTAGCGTGGGTCTGATAGGAGAGTGGGACAACTGAACCGACTAACAGGAGAGTGATTTATATTTCTTATATGTGTACGTGAGGGGCATTGAAGAAAAGATGACTTGGTCAGCTTGAAAATAGAGTACCTACATATTTTGGACTCTGTAGATATTTGGCTACATTTTGTTACTCAGCTGAGGAAGCAGCAACAGTGGAGGTGTCCACACCCAAGAGGCCGGGCTTGGTTGTTGTTCTGGCTGCCCTTCCCCCCCTCTCCCCGACTTCTCTAGTTCCTTTAAAGTAGGTGTCCTTCTTATTCCTTATTCATTCTGTCGATATCACAAACTGTCTCTTGTTTTGGACATTACAAAAAACAGAAATCAGTCTCCTGCTCTTTTCTTCTCTCTGTTTTTGTGGTTTTTATTTTTTTCAACTTTCAGCTTGTTACTACTCTGATCAGTTTTCCATTCTCTTTCCATTTCTGTCTCCTCAGCGTTTGTATCCGATTTTTGTCTGTTCAGCGTTGTCGTCGCTGCGATTTGGTGGTTGTTGTGGCGCCCGCAGAATTGGACAAGTTTAACATATTTTCATAGCGGCGGAGAGGAGAAGGGTGAACGCCAGTGCAAAATAGTGAATGCCTGAGCTTTCTGGCTGAATGCTCACCAATTGAAAAGGGCTGCTCTCTCTCTCTCTCTCCTCCCTCTCTCTCTCTCTTTGTGTGTGTGTGTGTGTGTGTGTGTGTGTGTGTGTGTGTGTGTGTGTCAGGGTAAAAGGACCCACCTCAAAGGGCTTTTTTTCACGTTTCAGCCTTGTTTTTATCCTGTTGAAAAGAAATTGCTGGGTGTGAAGACATTTCTATTGTATGTCTGCCTGCGTCTCTCTATCTGTGTGTGTGTGTGTGTGTGTGTGTGTGTGTGTGTGTGTAGTCTGACTTTGTTCAGTGTTTGTTGTGACACACGTATGATGGCTCAGGATGCCCACCTTAAGATTTTTAGCCGTGCTGAATTTGCATCTCAATCACATACTGTACATTCACTGGAAGTTGACGGTAACGTCTTTGTTGTTTTGTCCATTCTTTTGTTTATTAAATGAATTGCTGAGATCCTTAATCACAGTGACATTGTCGAGGTGGGAATAAGGACCACGAGCATTCAGAAGATTGCATTTGATTTGGTTCTAATTTCATTAGTGTTTCTGGCTGAATTCTAAATAAATGGCTGACAAAACTCCCCGACACTGTCTGGAGTGACACGATCAACGAGGCTACTTGTGTCATCTTTGCTGTGCATGGGACTCGTTCAGGTTGCAGGTTTGTGGCTCTTGTGGCTCCTGCATTGGGTTCCAAACTTGTCATATCAGGGCCAGGACAAGACCTGTTATTTGTGCGCATTATGTCGCAGTGAATCTACGACACTGTCTAGATTCGACAACCTAAATAAGGAGGCAGCTGGGTGGACAGCAATGACTTGCTCTTGGCAACAGCAATGATGAAACAGAGTTGGGTATATTAACAGCTAAAAGAATAAAATGTCACACAGACACCTGAAATGTTTAAAAGAAAATTACTACAAATAATTGATTAATTGTTTGAAAGAAAAAGAAACGGTGACTCTTTTACCATTTAATCAAAGGTGCTTTTGATGGTTCTCAAATGTGACTTTTCGTTGTTTCTTTTCTTGGTCTTGCATTATAGTCAATTGAACATGTTTGGGTCACCTGATAGTATGAATATCTGTAAGATGTCATATTATTTACTGTATGAGTGGCGTGTGCAAAGCAGCTGAAAACTGAACAGCGCCCAGCTTTTTACCTTTTGAGAGAAAGAAGAGAGAGAATGATAAATGACTGAGCCAGACCGAAGACTTTGTCCAAGAACACTGGAGGAATGCTCTTTCCCCCCCTGGCCCCTCCCCCCCCCCCCCCCCCCCCGTTGGAAAAAAACCCCCGCAAAAAACACCCCCCCCCCCCCCCAGCCACCCCTTTCTAAAAAGGAGCCTGTGTGTGTGTGTGTGTGTGTGTGTGTGTGTGCGTGCATGAATGTGTTTGAGAGTGTTAGCCGCTTTGACTGATGTGTTGCTTTCGCTGCACACACACACAAAAAACGGCTGCTTTGTTGTGATTATGCAGATTGACTGTGTGTAGCGCCATTCAATCACACTGCTGAACCATATGGTAACTCTGTGTGTGTGTGTGTGTGTGTGTGTGTGTGTGTGTGTGTGTGTGTGTGTGTGTGTGTGTGAGAGAGGTGGAGCTCAGGGAGGTGTATATGGTGGAATTTCCCCTGCTTAAGGCCCTGCACCTTGATTCAATAGCTAGTCTGTGAGCCTGTGTCTTGTTTCTGTAACCGTCCAGCTCAATGTCTCTACAACACCAACTTAGACATACCAACCAGTTACATTTACTCATGTACGGTATTTAAATATCATTTTGAGGCACTTGTATTTTACTTAAGTGTTTCCATTTTATGGTATTTTTACTTTCAGAGGGGAATATAATACTTTTTATACTATATTTATCTGACAGTTATTTTTGTAAATACAAGAGTAAAATGCACCTCCACATGAATGCAATCAATTAATAAACTTTCTATATTGTTATTTTTCTGTTAATAAGATTTAGAATGCAGGACTTTAATTTGGTGGCCCCAGAGCTCAATGCACGGCAACTAGAGAAAACAGATATGAGGTGACAAAACACAATCAAATGAAGAAAATATTTAAAAATACATATGCACCATAACCAAACACACTGCGGATATAGAAAACACAACCCAATACAGAACCGTGCTGTAAATTTAGACAACATGAACATACTGTAAATTCAAGCAACATAAAACATACTGTTTCTTTTATAACTGTTAAGATAATTATGGACAATCTACCTTTATATATTGGTACTTAATTTAATTAGTTATATGCCGCATTCTATTTCCATAGAAACCGTGCTCACAAAATAATCTGATTTAATCAGAACATCTTAACAAAGGAGACCTGACAACATATTTAATCAAAGTTATTACGAGCATTTCTGCACTGTAACTAGTATGACAATTTAAAACTTCAGGTCTTCACAGCACATCTAGGTGCTGTAACTGACTGGTATTAAAGAGTTCTGACAGCAGAGAATGATGCTCTAAGGAGCTCCAACAGGACAACGAGATCCTGCACCGCGAGTACCAGACATTGGTCCAACAACCAGAAAAAGAAAAACAAGGCAGACAGGGAGGCCATGAGTCAACAAATAGTAGCTCTTAAAGATCGGATTCAGGGGCTCAACTCAAAGCTTCAAGATGGAAATGCATTTAATGAAAAATTGAATGTACTGATGGAAGAAAAAGAAGCCATGAGCCGACAAATTCCCTCCCAGGAGCAAAACACTCAAGAGCTTAAAGAACCTGTCAAAGAATTGAAAGTCTTTAAATAAAAACACAAAGAAATAAAGGAAGAAAAAGAGGCCATGAGGCAGCAGGCTGAAGCTCTGAGATAAAACATTTAGAAGCTCAACACAAAGCTCCTCTCTGCACAAAGCTTGAGTGTCCAGCAGGTGAAGCCCTCAGAGGCAGAGAACGAGCTTCACCAAAAGAAGTTGATGCCCAACATAAGAGAGGAGTGCGACAAGTTGATCCACACAAAACAGCAACTGCAGGAAGACGAAGCTGGGGATTTGAAACTTAAAATCCAGCACTTGGACAAAATGCTTTTGAAGGAGAAAAAGCAGAAAGTTGTCTTGAAGCCAGAAAATGCTGCTCTGCGTCAGAACATGAAGGAGCAAGATAAACTGGCGCTGAAACTGCTGGATCTGTACGAAAAAACAATCAAACTTGAAAAGAGGCTCCATGAAGCTGCAGTTCAAGACTGTACCACAGCACCCAAAGCCTGGACCGAAAACTACAATGCACTGAAGGCTGACACGGAGGCCACGAGGCAAAAATACGATACCCTGCAACCGGAAAATGAGAAGCACAAATTCAACCTCCAAAGGGAAAAATCTCTGCGAGTGCAGCTGCAGCTGAGGGCCTGAGAGATGGAGCAGCAACGTCTTGATCACAAAGAGCTGGTACAAAACCTGAGGGAACGTTGCAAATGAAACAGGCACCCCATCACGATGAAACGGGGTTGCTGAGCCGCCACCTCAACATCACAGAGGAAAAGTTCCAGGCCAGGTTCAGAACAAGCTGGTGTGCCAGGAAAATTCCACTCTGCTATGTCAGATCCTGGAGCTGAGCCCAGGGCGAGGACGAGCTCCGTGATCAGGTGGACACACTCCAAGTTCTGCTACAGCTGAAGACCAGGGAGAACGAGACCCTCTGCTCCAAAATCCAGTCCTTGGACCGGACGGAAGCCAGGGAGGGTGGACATTATCTCACCTTTCTGAATGGTTGTCGCATCTGGTCAAACAGGAGCAGCAGAGACCACCTAGAAAACAAGTGTTACGTGAAGATCGATAGCATCAACAGCAGTTAGCACTGCTGCCCAACATTTGGGACATATTAAGAAGTTGTGTTGTAGAATAACCTTACAAGACCTCATATAATTTGGTACTTTGATCTTAGCTTGTATAAACATGTTTAAAAGATCAACAAAACATGTCCCAGAAAAGTACACACAAACATCATTTGACCTGCAAAAAGTGTCAACCTGACTCGGTCAGGAGAAGGAGGGCATGACACAATGAGAGGACCAGATGTGGTTTGTATTGGTTCAGTCAATGAGATTTGATTGGTGAGATGTGGTGTCAGGTTTGGGACTAGGGTATAGAAGTCATATGTAAGAATTCTGACTCTTGGGATTCGTTGTGAACTGTCCTTGTGTACACAAGAATAAAACAGTCTCTGCTGGTTGCTACGCCAACAACTACGTCTCTTCTCTTCATTTCTGCCACAACAGTTGAAAAAATATTATCCGCTGATTTACACAATGTTAGTCCATGGGAAATGGTCTTTTTGGGCCCAATGGCCTCATGTGACGAACCTGGATGTTGTAATTATACGGTTCAGCTAATATGTCAAATTGGTTTCAAAGCTTGGCATTCTTCCTGTATCCAGTTCTCTTAAATCATCCACGGTTCAAACCCAGACCTGGGAAGCTGTGACTCAGAGAAATTCTTCTTCCAATCGAAAGAGCTTTTAGACGCAACATGTGGATGGCACCTTAGACTGCGAAATGGTCTTACACATGGTAAAGTTCTCATTTACGGGCACAGTTTCTTAATATTGTCTACTTTTCCATGGATTGAGTGTTTCGATACTTACACAGTATTTACATAACACTCAGAGCCTCGATAACAAAGAAATATGTGAAGAACATCTGAATCCAAACATCATCTTGAGCTCAGCTTACAATGAATTGTAGCAGAAAACGGCTACAGGATTCTGCCAAGAGGTTAAGGGGTTAACATCGATTTCTGGTCATCATTAATGGCACCACTGAAAGTATATCACGTAGAATGTCACCTGAAAAAACAGCTTCGGTCTATAGATACTCATGTTTGGTATAGAACAGCAAATGAAACAATAGCTGTAAAAAAAATCAAAAAGGGAATAGGAGAAGGTTGGTGCGAACTGTGGAAAAAATGGCACGTAAAACGTCCAAAGAGCTGGAGGCTGACCTGAAACAATCTGGAGTCATGGTTTCAGCAGGGACCAAACGCGGCACACTAAACCAAAAAGGGCTTTATGGGCCAAGGCCAAGGAAGACCCTACTGCTGAAAAGAAAAGAAAAGAATACCTGGACTAATCACAATCCTTCTGGACAAATGTTCTGTACACAGACAAAGCCAAAATATAGCTTTTTGGCAATGCAGACCAGTTTTTAGACAACCAAATTACGCTTATAAGGCAAAGAACACCCTACCTACAGTTAAGCATGGTCGAGGATCCATAATGTTGTGGGGCTGCTTTGTTGCCTCTGGTAGTGGAGGCCTTGACTGTATCAGAGGAATCATAAAATCAGAGGATTACCAAGGGTTTTCAGAGCGAAAATAGTACCCAGCGTAAGAAAACTTGGTTTGGGTCGAAGATCACAGTTTCCAGAGCACAATAAAGACCCAAAGCAAAAATGGACTGGTTTAAACAGGCCAACAATGACTCCTGATCTCAATCCCATTGAAAATCTTTTGGAGGGATCTGAAATCTGCCGCTGGGGAAACAAATCCTGCAAACCTTCAAGAGCTTGAACAATTGGCAAAGGAAGAGTGGGGAAAAAACTACCAGCTGACAGTTGCAAGAAACTTGTAGATGCCAAAGGGTGTGCAACCAAATATTAACGAAGGGTGCCTTTATTACTGGCCATGCCATTTTTATATTTCTTCTTTGAAATTACTACATGCAAGTTGAAGAATAATGTTTTTACTTTGGAAATTCGACTCAAATATTCTCAAGATACAAATGTGGTACATTTCACTTTATCTCTTAAGATGTTGTACAGGTTGTGCAAAAAAATTCAAGGGTGCCAATAAAGGTGACCAGAACGGTAACACCACCGAGACTATTTTGCGGTATTGTGTTAACTTTAAACTAGTGCTGGGCAAGTTAACGCGTTAATTTCGCGTTAACCAATTCATTAATTAACGCCGACAATTATTTTATCGCGCGTTAACGCATTTTTTAAATTTATTATGATTTTTTTTTTTTATTTTTTTTTTTATTGAAAGACAAGAGACAATACATATACATAACAACAAGAGGATGACAAGAACAGTGGGATAAAAGCCAGCAAACATCCTATAGTCAGTAATTTTAGTGCACCTATATACTGAAATTCACGGTAAACTCATTTAAATGGCACAGATCGGGAGCGAGCGAAGGACTTTGAAAGTTAGCGGAAAGATTAACGTGAGACAACATCCGGTTTCTTCAGACGAACATCCGGTTTTCAGAATAAGATGCCAACAAAGTATGAATTATATTCACATTAAGTATAAAACATGCTACCTGCATCTCGTGAACCAAATCTTATTGCCCTTTTGTTCATATAGCAGTACTTTTAAAATAAAAGTGCGCAATACACTACTTTTGAATTCATTATTGAACTTTGCCATAACGATTAATCGCAAAAAATCCATGCGATTAATCGCGATTAAATATTTTAATCGCGATTAAATATTTTAATCGTTGCCCAGCACTACTTTAAACATGATGTATACTGCATGACAGTATGACAACATGACTATCTGCATCAGGACATGTGGCCATGCAGAATATCATTAGAACATATACTGTAAAAAGGAGAAAGGGCATGAAGGATAAGTCTTCTACAAATATGACATAGATGTTGACTCTTCTCTTTCATGGCGTTTCTTGAAACAACGGCGAAGATCTGTGCTTTGGTTGGCTGCCTGGCAAACGGCGCGTAGCTGAATGGATCAATTAGATAAAAGATTGAAACACAGTTTTGTGAGGACATCGGCCTCCGAGTGGGTCTGTGCTGCCCTGGTGCTTTATCCCCTGTGAGGGCCGTGAAAGACGATTTGAGGCGGCTTTGTGAAACGGCAGGGTGTCTCTTTAAAACACTGGCAGTGGTAATAATGGAGCGGGCAAACACACACACACACACACACACACTGGCTCCGACTCCCTGACAGGCAGCAAGTAAACTAAGTTGTCTGTTCACTGGTTTGACCAACCACCTGAAGATGCTTGATGGATATATGAATATATATATTTATATATATATATATATATATGCTTAGCTATGCTTAGCTATAGTTCACTCTACTGGTGTATGCTATTTGGATCGCATTTGACATAGTGAGTTTAGAAAGTCAAGAAAGTCACAGTTTGTCACGGATTTGTCGTAGTATCATGTAGTTTGGTGTGAAACCAAACTAAGTCTAAAAGCCACGTAAATACGGCATTCTATTAGTCGCTAGGTTTTGTATTGAAGTGCACTATGAGATCTTACAGACAGTGTCCACCCCTTGAACATGACAAACTTCATAATATATAGAGCAGTATAGTGTCAGACACACCACTCCATCATAATCATGTCATATACTGTCCTCTTTCAAGCCCCATAATTATCAACCTGCATGTTTGGAGGTTTTTCATTTCTCCCGATGATGACGTGAGGACGGATTGCTCCTCTGACGCTGCTCCGACATGTGTCCATAAATCCTGCCCGAGCTCTCGGCCAGGTTAGAGAAATAACAGAAACACCTGCTGTTGCTCAGAGTTTCCACGGCGTCCTGCCAGCTCTCCATCCTCCCTGTTTCTTCCTTCCTGTTTCCCTCGTTCTGTCCCCCTCGCTGTTAGCAACAGTGACAGTAGCTGCATGTCTCATTTCCTCTGGGAGCCTCTGGCCCACATCTGTGTCTGTGTGTGTGTGTTGTGGCTGATCTCATGTCTCGTATTAGGATGATAATATTGTGGTCTGATGTAAGCACTGTTGTGGTGAGCATCCAATAGCGGCTACTAGCCCACAGATGTGTGTGTTTATTTCCACTGTGTCCCGTGTGGGACACAATAGAGGTCGAGTCAACTTATTTTCTGTACAACGACAGCTTTAAATGGCCTTACTGATATTTGTAGTTATTTTCATGGACTACCTATTCATTTTTAATAACCTTTACTACATTCTGATTGTTTTTTTTTTACTTTTATTTATGTCAATTTTAGTTTAATCATATTTGTCCTAGTACAATAAATGGATATAAAACTAAAAGAAGTATAAAGTGATGTCAACTTTCATTTTGTGTTGATTTTGGCGGTCCCTGTGGACAAAAGAGGTAGTGTTCACCGAGCACCAGAGTCCCTTCAGAAAAGCTGCAGCAGGGCCTGACAGTCCGCCCCGCTCAGTCCTGGTTCTCTCTTCTCTCCAGCATGCTAAACATTATCTGTACACCAGATGACATGGTGTTGAAAGAGCAACTTAACGCCCAATTTTAACTTGCATTCTGAACTCTGATACGACCCCCCACCCCCCAGTTTTACTACCAATGTAGTACTTCTAAAGCTGCTACTCTCAGTTGCATGTTTGCAGTCTTTACATACCCCATACTGTTGACAGTTGACTGCTATTTATATATCCGGTGGTTGGGGGGTGGCGTGTATAGGGACAGGTGGGTGTGAACGTGACATAGTCTTGTAATTCTGGGGCGGGGGGGGGATGTCATAGATTTTTGAACAGATTTTCTGTCTCGTTTTCTCTGGAAAAAGGAAAATAGCAATAGAACGCTTTATAGAATGGGACCAGGATCATAGTTAAAACATGTGACTGTACATGTCATTAAAGTGGATTTCATCTTAAGCGACTCTTTATAGATGAGATGATACGATCAAGTCGTATGTTGGACAGGAACGTCTTGGAATTTAGGAACTAGCTTTAAGTTAGTTTGTTAGGAATTATTAGCATTTAAATGTTAGGAATAGATTAATGTGCAGCCACAGCCAAAAAGCAAACTGGAACTCAGTGTTGGCTGTTATGATCAACTATGGTTTCTTCTTGGATGACTTGAGTGTATCATCCGTCAGACATTGGTTACTCTCCGGTTGCACATTCCTGAGAAATTCCTCCATTATTAAACACCCACACACATAAGTAAACACTCCCAGGGGATCTTTACGTTCTCTGTTTGCTTGTGTAGGAAACCGATGGCCTCACTGTTTGTTTATGGGTGTGTCGTGAATGTGTGTGTTCTCACCACGGACCAGCTTTAAGGTTTAAGATCAGGTAACTGATATGTTACCAGTTTGAGTCCTATTTGATCAGCTAAAGTGTTTTCATTTGCCCTGCTGATAACATTTCCACATTTTGATACAACACATTCAAACTAACAGGAAAGATCTCTCAGTGTGAGTAGCTAGATGTAATACATCGGCACTTATACTGTATGTAATATAAGCGTCAAATTTACAGTCAGTGCCACCAAAGCTGTCACATTTCTAACAGGAACTGCTAGTAGCAAATATAGCTTCGTCTTCTTTTTCATGTCGCAGATAGGCACACAAAGTGTTCTACATCTGTTTATTGCTGGAACGATGGCAATGAGTCTAATAGTCGGTTGACAGGAAATTAATAAGCAACAATTTTAGTAATGGGTTATTCATATTGATGGGCAGATAGACGGACGGAAGGACTGATGGACAGATGGATAGATGAATGTATAGTTGGATGGATGGAAGGGTGAGTGGGTGGAAAGGTGGACAGATGGATTGACCAACATACAGGTGTATGCATGGATGGATGGATGGACGGACGGATGGATGGACGGATGGATGGATGGACAGATGGATGGACTAATGGACAGACAGACAGATGGCTGGACGGATGGATGGATGTACGGACGGACAGATGGATGGATGGATGGACGGGCAGATGGATGGACGGACGGATGGAACGATGGATGGACTGACGGACAGATGGAACGATGGATGGACTGACGGACGGATGGATGTACGTACGGACAGATAGATGGACTGACGGATGGATAGATAGATGTACAAGTTATTGTCAGCAGGTTATCCACACATTGCATAGAAGCTGTACATATACATATTAACACTAGACAAATATAAAGAATACTCAATAAAAGGAATAGATTAGAATACACTTTGAATATACCTACAATAACTACAAAATCAAATATTTAGGAAAACAAACTACCATATTACATTAGACACAAGTGTGCAAATTTGTTGCAGTTTTATTTTTACATTTTTAAAAATACAATTTAATTTGAGGTAGAGTGAGAGTATAACGATGTGCCTATTCACCATGCCCAGGTTATTGAAGGAAATTTCCATGTTATTTAGAAAAAATGGAAAGCATTCTCTGGCTGTAGCTTCTGATGTGTGAGGGTTTGCTGCTTTATATCATTGTCAACCGAAAATCCTTTGGTTGGTTCGACAAAACCTCAAGGCTCAGTGAAATGTTTTCATTTCCATTTTTTTTTTTTACTATTTCCCACATTTTAACGACTCAACAAATCTAAAGAGTAGTTGACTTATAAAATGAATGAAAACAATCTCGTTGCAGCCCTGCATCAGTTCTCTGCAAGCGCCTCAGAGCTCCACATGATGTGCTTTATCACCGCTGAAGTCAGGTGAGAATGGAAATAATAGTGAATGGGCCGAGGCAAGAGTGGAGTTTAGCATATGGACGCACAGTAAGCAGTCAAAGATTTCTGGTCGGCTGCAAAGCTTTCTGGGCTTTCTGTGATGAAACACTGTGCGACCGTCCCACAGGACTCCATTCATCCCGCGTGTTTCATTATGTCCATCAGAGGACAACGTATGTGAACTGTCCCGCGAGGGTCTTGACTTCTCCCTGCTCCCTTTGTTACTTTTCTGTTTGCTCTCTTTTTTGTCCTTTTTTTATTTTTTGCCCCTGTGTCCATCAAGAAATGAGACGTTCTCACACCCAAAATGAAAAAAGACTGCGGGAGAAAGAAAAAGAAATCACACTCTCAGTGCATAATTCTTCCTGAAAAAAAGCCAGCGCAGAGAAAGAGGCGAGCAAAGAGAGGAGAGGGCAGAGAAAGGGAGTCTCTCTGCCATCTTTTCACTGGGATGGCCATGTCTAATTGTGTCACGGTGATAAATGAATGGGTTTTTTGTGGAGGGGTCAGGAACCTCCCTCGGATCAGAGGCCCGTCAAATTGAATGGTTTATTTTTTTTATTTTTTTTCTGTTTGCTCACCCCCACCCCCTGAATGGATATTTAAATGAGTATTCACTCAACAGATAGCTGGAATCACCACTCCTCATCACAGCAACAACACTAGTACTTATTCTGCTCTTTTCACGGTCGGGATATTATCTTCGTGGATTCACTACGACTAAAGAGTGCAGAGTTTAGACTTGATGACGAAATGAAATCAAAAGCCGCGGCGTGTTTGAGCAAAACGTTTCATCCGTTGTCGCTGGAGCGCCTCCAGCTCTCCGTCTTTACAGTCACTTCCTTTTTGTTTTCTGTGGAAGCACATCGGTGTGTGTTTTTAATTGTGTTTGGCTCTGGTTTGAGGGATAAAATGGGAATTTCTTGTGTGTGTGTGTGTGTGTGTGTGTGTGTGTGTGTGTGTGTGTGTGTCGACAGAGGAGTCGGTGTTCGTATCCATGCATTCAGATACCATTTTTGTCCTTGATACTGATTCCAATACCTGGACTTGCATAATGGCAGATACAGAGTACCGATCTGATGGTAGTGGTTAAATATTTATATTATTATTATTTCTTAGCTGTATACTACTTACCCTTTATGGATGTGATATGATCATTGTGGCTCAGGTAAAACATGAACAAATACATACGGAGTAGGAATGATATCAAACTTTTGAGTTTAAAAGTCAGGAAAATAACTTAAATAGAGATCAATCCGCCAGCACCTGCTCCGTCTGTACTGCACATGTGCAACTCTCAACAGAGATGAGAAAGAGGCGAGGTGGCTCACTCGTTAGCTACTACTACTACTAGTTCTACTACTACACTGTATCGGAGGCCTTTCTGATACTGGTATCAGTATCAAAACAACTTGTCTATATCTCGTTTTTTTTCTTTCTTCTTAAGCCTCACTATGTCAATGCACAAGTTGCAGACGAACATTGTTAAAACTTTTTAAATCAAGACAACATTGGAACTGTTCTCTTATTTTAAAAGAGGTTTGCAATAAAGGCTGGGATATAATTACATATAATGGAATCATATTGTGACTATGAGATCATATTGTACATTTTTGCTTTAAAACAATTCAGTTGTTGGAATCAGCTAAATAACGAAAGTATGCAGAATTTAGCCTGGTGAACCATGGGGGGCCAGGGGCCCCTTGGACCCCCTACTCCCAGCGCCCAACTGACCCATCATCTGCTGCGGAGATGGCCTCATCTGACTGAAAAAAACATTTTCCCGCACCTTTATTCCTGTTGATAATCCTTTACATAAATAAATTACCAATGTGTTCAGGAGCTGAAAACTTCCTCCAAAGGGGGAAATTATGTGGTAATATCGGACTCAAATGATAATTGGCATCGGTGGCAACCGTAGCCGATCTGTTCAATTATATTCTATGTTGACGTCTGATCATGTGCGCGTACTACGCCATCAGGTCTAAAATGGCTGCGGATATTTTGTTTCAAAGATAGGAAAGCAATGTGTAAGTCCAGCCTGACGTTTCTTAACACGTACAATATTGATCTCAGTGAGGCAGACGGCTCATAATCAAACACTGGTATCTGATCGGTACTCGGTCCAGTCAGACAGGGCATCCCTAGCTACAGCAATGTCACAATGCCACAGTCTGCTGATCGGTCTAAAATGGTGATGTCATCTGTCATACCTCTCGAAACAGAAGTAAAATGACGTACACACATGATCTACTCCTTCAAGTTAGACAACTCACTGTCATGTTTCTACACAGGCTTAGTGTATTGTCACCCAAAGCTCACCTTGACTGATCTGTAATTCCACTCGAGTCACTCAGAGGTGAACATTTCTGACAAGTAAACCATCTGTAGATGGCTGCAAATTAGAGGCCATTTGTTTATTTCCATGGATGTAGCTCGGTAGCTAGCAAGAGGACCTCCTCTTTCTCGGGTTGCTCCATCAGATCGTCTGTCAGTGAACACAACGGTGGACCTACTTGATGCTCTGAGCTGGAGTTTTGCGCAGTGATTTAGAAGTCTGACCCCATGCTGGGTTCACAGTAGGATTGGGAATCACCAGAGGCCCCCATGATGCGATATTATCACGACACCTAAGTCACGACACGATACGAGGAGATTTCACCGCACACAAGACAAACTTCTAAGCAGGAATCGGTTATTCTATCAATTCTTACGGTTATGAAACCGTGACTTAATAATCGCAGTTACGGCCAAATCTGTTAATCCCGACATCCCTCATTGCAATATTAAAAGTTTATATAATAAAAGATCGAAACACGGCATCGTGTATCGATACGATATTGCCATGCAAAATATTGCGATACTATGGATTTTTTCCCCACCTCTACTTTACAGCTAGATAGATAATCTTTGTTGTCTCTGGCGGGAAATGCGTTTTCACAAGCTGCGAATGTTCATGTGAAGGTAGTCGGTTTACCCTCCCACCTTAATCCTTGGCTCATGAAAGCAACAGGTAATTTTTCCTGCTACACACCGCACAGCACCAAACTATTTTCCAAGCGGCCGGTTTTTAACGTACACGTTTGTGGCGCACACAGAGTGTCACAAACCGTCCGGCAGAATTCCTTTTCCCATTTGTGAAATCTTTGTCATGGCACTCTGAAGAATTTCAGGCAGCGCATGGCAAACACACACACACACAGGCGCGGGCTGTAGATGACTGTAGCGCGTCTAAAATAAAAGCACGCGGCTATTTCAGTCGACGGTGGTCCAGTAATAGCACGGGGCGGTGAGGAGGAGGGCTGGACACCAGTTCTAATTGCAGCCTTGTCAATTGCAGCTCTCACTTTCGGCTCGTAGAAACATGCACACACACAGCCACAAGCGCGCGCGCGTGCACACACACACACACACACACACACACACACACACACACACACACACACACACACACACAGCGGGGGGGTTTGCTGGCAAGGGTGGCTGTATCAGTTTTCAACGGCCTAGTAATAGATGCCCTGTGACTGATATTCTCACACACACACACACATAAACACAGAACAGAGAGACGAGTTATGGGGAATTGTGGGTTTTGCATTTATGTGTGTGTTGGTGTATGAGTGTGTAATCAGCAACATTTCTGCTGGACAAAATGTTGTCTCTCCATCTGTTACTGACAATAGTTTCCATTGACTTATTTTTTTATGCGCAGTTTGAAATATTGCGTTACAAAAGTTGTATAAATTTGATAAAACTTCCGTCAATTGGGGGGGGGGGGGGGGGG
>NW_022280071.1:608591-624930 GCF_004355925.1 Anarrhichthys ocellatus
GTTTTTACGCTAACATGAGGTGTTTTTTTGTCTTTTTTGAAAAAGAGTTTGCTGAATAAATTCATGCTACTCACACAGCTGATCAGCTGTTTCTGCTTCCAGGATGTATATTGTGTTTGTCTCCTGACAGCATGAAACATGGCCATTCCTAGCTGACATGAAAGAACAATTAAAACTTGCCCAATGGAAACAAATTCCTGAAGACCTCTCTCCATTTCTCTCTCATGGCTGGTTATACGGCCAAGCCAATTTTTTTTTTTTTTGTTTCTAGTTCACCACCTCTACTTCTTCTACTCTGTCTGCTGGCGGATTACAGCCATGTGTAGCCTACAGCGCCAACTACTGACCAAACTACTCTGTAGGCGAGTCTACATGTTCAAACCAGTCGATTTGAAACACGCATAAAGCGCTTTTTTTTTTTTTTTTTGCGTCAATGTTCAATTGAACGAAAACACAACTTTTGATAATGAAGAACTAACAAGAATCTCTCAGCTAGTTTTTATGGAACTTTAACTCAGAGCTGCTTTCATCCTGTCCTGGATTCATTCTGCATTTTCATCCGATCAGTTGACATCAGAGTTTCTTTCAAAGTTCCATGATTTCATCTGATTTCACCAGAATCCAACCCGGTGGCACCGATGACAAGCCTTAAAAATAATTATATAGAAATAGACAATCTTACTGCTGATGGTCTCGTTTACTTATGTGGGTCATATCGAGGCATCAGTATTAAATTGAAACATTTTTATAAGCAGTTAAAAGTTCCTCAGTGTCACTTTAAGAAAGGACACCTGAAGATAAGAAACTGAATCCTCCTCATGCTCAATGCTCTTTAGATCTGATGGTTGACGAGGCATATGTTAATGACCAGCATTGAAAAAGGGGCCGTTGTCGTAAAAATATGGAAACCAACCTAAACGTGTGGCTTCCCAGAACCTGAATTTTTAAGAACCCTTGCGAGGGCTTTAGTAGTCGCTTCCACCGTGTTTCCACTGTATTTTACAAACAACACATAACTATGTCATTGTTATGTGCTGTTTGCTATGCGAGTGAAGCCAGCGGCTGTGGAACAGACCACAATGAGGAATTGTTATTGGTTTCCTTTCATGTCTTTGCTGAATCCAGGAACGTGCCAAAACGGGGATTTCAGTCTGCTCCACTGTATGCACTGGGACCCTTTATTTTCCCAAAATCATATACGTGTTTGATTTCCATTTGTGCTAAATACTCACACATCATCTGCTCAACCATTTGGTTTCTAACTGCTGACTCTGTTGCACATTTAAGAAGCTGGAAACGTCAAAAGTTTGATATTTCATTCATTTATTATTACACTAGTGGCCCATTCATTTTCTATCGATCAACTAACTGATTAATCGATTTAACAATTTTTGTTGTACCTCAGTTCAGTTTTTGCCTCAGTTTTCCTGTATCTGAAGAAATGTCTTAATGCCACGGATGTGTTGTCAAATTGGGGAATTTCTAAATTTGTTTGTGTTTTAGTGTTTCTTTTCATGTCTGTGTTGTCGAAGTGTTGAAGTTGTTCGGCCTTGACGAGTCAACGCACTGCAAAGTAAGAAAACTCAAGCAAATGGACGGACGCATTGGATTCACATGTTATTGCAGATATCTGCTGTGCTTATTATCATGATAATATCTGAATCATGCCTTCACAATGTCCGAATAAGCCAAACAAAACTGACATTTTAGGTGATTTTCCAACAACACTGACGGATGGCTGTCTTTGATGACAAACCATGGCAACAACTCCCGGCCTTGTGTGTCCCCTTTTAGTGTCCCCTGGAACCAGTATTCGTTGCAGCGCTTTGTGTTCCTAGTGCTGCGCATGTGTTGTATCAAGCTCAGGCTAAATGTTAGCACCACCTTGGTCCTCCGGACTGTCCATTCACATGGAGACATTAAATAAAACTCAATAGGCTTTCAAATAATGAAGTTTTCAATTTCGATTCACATTTCACCTCGCTAAAAAAGACCAGGACCACTTCTTTCGTCGTGTGCTTCTTGTGATCTGACGCAGAGAAAGAAATGTGAAAATGTCAAAGTGGGTGGAATTCCCCCTTTCAGCTGAA
The DNA here is from genome assembly GCF_004355925.1 of Anarrhichthys ocellatus. Classification (NCBI taxonomy): domain Eukaryota; kingdom Metazoa; phylum Chordata; class Actinopteri; order Perciformes; family Anarhichadidae; genus Anarrhichthys; species Anarrhichthys ocellatus. The sequence continues at coordinate 610,682 of NW_022280071.1, forward strand.
AATCACGTTTCCATTATTTTGTCCTGCTCTGTGGATGTTTGTGGACACATTTGGACACATAACTTCCTGGGGACATTCCCGTTTTTTGTCTTTTTGCCTCATCAGACCGTTTCTCCCTCCATCCTGTTTCCTCCAACTCTCCTCTTCCCTTTCAAACGCTTCTTAACCCAACAACCTCTGTATCATATGTGCTCATCTATCACTCCCTGGGTGGACTCCTGCCCTGGGAGGTCAAAGGTCAGGGTCAGCTACAGAATAGCAACCAAGGACATTAAAGTAAAGTTGTCATTAGAGGAAGTGTTTTACTTTTCCAGGTTTTTTTTTCTCCTACAGTTGTAAAATGTAACTATTATATTCTACAGTAGCTTTGACAATGGCGAATGTTTTTAACGTGCACTCTAGCCTTGGAAAAAGCTCTAAAGGTGTCGCTGTCTCCCGTCTCAGGTGATCAACGTGGACGGCAGTAACAGGCAGACTCTGCTGGAGGACAAGCTGCCCCACATCTTCGGCTTCACCCTGCTGGGGGACTACATCTACTGGACAGACTGGCAGAGGCGCAGCATCGAGAGGGTCCACAAAGCCACGGCCGTGCGAGAGATCATCATCGATCAGCTGCCAGATTTGATGGGGCTGAAGGCCACCAAAGTGACAGAGACGCATGGTAAGGGGGACAGGTTTTTCAGGGGATTTACTGAACAGCCGTGAACTGAACATGAGAAAAAAAGATTTGTGAAATAAACGCTGACACTGTCAATCCGTTTCCAGGTACAAATGGCTGCGCGGAGGATAACGGCGGATGCAGCCACCTTTGTTTCTGGTGTCGGCAGGCTGTTAACTGCGCCTGTCCCATGGGGATGGAGCTCCTCTCAGACCTGCAGTCCTGTGTGGTGCCGGAGGCCTTCCTGCTCTTCACCAACAGGTACGCCTACCTGTCCACCTGCAGTAGAGCGGGAAAAAAACACCTGCTTGATGTTCTACTGTTTCTGTTACCCGCTTTTAGTAAAGATGACATTCATCAGTCACAAAACATCAGTAAATCTTCTTCACTGGCCTAACTGTTTTATTCGGTTACGCATCTCAATGTATCGCATCAATGTTTCTATATAACTGCACATGGCTACTTTTTCATCAATTAACACAAGCAATCAGATAAATCCAAACTCCATTTTTATTTAGAAAGTGCAATAAAAAATCTGCCATAATATAAAAAGCTGCATCTATATCAATCATCTGTGTGAGCCATCAACATTACAAAAAAAATAAGCTTTTCACATAGCAGCTCTATGTCTATGGCTTTATACACTGCATAAATTAGCCTAGCAGCTAGCAGACTGTAGTTAGTTAGTTAGTTACTTTTCCGTACTCGTAGCTCTTGTACTCTTTACTTACAGTTGTGTGAAAAAGTGTTTGCCCCCTTCCTGATTTCTTATTTTTTTGCATGTTTGTCACACTTAAATGTTTCAGATCATCAAACAAATTTAAATATTAGACAAAGATAACACAAGTAAACACAAAATGCAGTTTTTGAATGAAGGTTTTTATTATTAAGGGAAAAAAAAAATCCAAACCTACATGGCCCTGTGTGAAAAAGTGATTGCCCCCCCCTGTTAAAACATAAATTAACTGTGGTTTATCACATCTTTGGAAAGCTGAGTTCAATTTCTCTAGCCACACCCAGGCCTGATTACTGCCACACCTGTTCTCAATCAAGAAATCACTTAAATAGGACCTGCCTGACAAAGTGAGGTAGACCAAAAGATCCTCAAAAGCTAGACCTCATGCTGCGATCCAAAGAAATTCAGGAACAAATGAGAAACAAAGTAATTGAGATCTATCAGTCTGGAAAAGGTTACAAAGCCATTTCTAAAGCTTTGGGACTCCAGCGAACCACAGTGAGAGCCATTATCCACAAATGGCGAAAACATGTAACAGTGGTGAACCTTCCCAGGAGTGGCCGGCCGACCAAAATTACCCCAAGAGCGCAGCGACGACTCATCCAAGAGGTCACAAAAGACCCCAGAACAACATCCAAAGAACTGCAGGCCTCACTTGCCTCAATTAAGGTCAGTGTTCATGACTCCACCATAAGAAAGAGACTGGGCAAAAAATGGCCTGCATGGCAGAGTTCCAAGACGAAAACCACTGCTGAGCAAAAAAAACATAAAGGCTCGTCTCAGTTTTGCCAGAAAACATCTTGATGATCCCCAAGACTTTTGGGAAAATACTCTGTGGACTGACGAGACAAAAGTTGAACTTTTTGGAAGGTGTATGTCCCATTACATCTGGCGTAAAAGTAACACGGCATTTCAGAAAAGGAACATCATACCAACAGTAAAATATGGTGGTGGTAGTGTGATGGTCTGGGGCTGTTTTGCTGCTTCAGGACCTGGAAGACTTGCTGTGGTAAATGGAACCATGAATTCTGCTGTCTACCAACAAATCCTGAAGGAGAATGTCCGGCCATCTGTTCGTGACCTCAAGCTGAAGTGCACTTGGGTTCTGCAGCAGGACAATGATCCAAAACACACCAGCAAGTCCACCTCTGAATGGCTTAAGAAAAACAAAATGAAGACTTTGGAGTGGCCTAGTCAATGTCCCGACCTGAATCCGATTGAGATGCTGTGGCATGACCTTAAAAAGGCGGTTCATGCTCGAAAACCCTCCAATGTGGCTGAATTACAACAATTCTGCAAAGATGAGTGGGCCAAAATTCCTCTACAGCGCTGTAAAACTCATTGCCAGTTATCGCAAACGCTTGATTGCAGTTGTTGCTGCTAAGGGTGGCCCAACCAGTTATTAGGTTTAGGGGGCAATCACTTTTTCACACAGGGCCATGTAGGTTTGGATTTTTTTTCCCCCTTAATAATAAAAACCTTCATTTAAAAACTGCATTTTGTGTTTACTTGTGTTATCTTTGTCTAATATTTAAATTTGTTTGATCTGAAACATTTAAGTGTGACAAACATGCAAAACAATAAGAAATCAGGAAGGGGGCAAACACTTTTTCACACAACTGTAGTTAAAGGCACAGCATCTCTTGACAAGGTTAACAACGGCCACTGTTTTGTTTCATGTTTCTTTAACTCTTTCGTCGTCTCACTCTTGACTTGGTTTCACGCCCGTTTCAACTTCTGTTTCAGCTTAAGTGGCTTTGCCTCCAGCCCTGCCTTTTTCATGACCCCGAACAGCAATAAATGTGTGTGAAAACTGAATGGATTAGTGTCGGTGAGGTCCTAACTCGCATTAAATGTGCAAAATGCTATGTTTTTCCCTCAGGGATAACATCAGGAGTATCTCTCTGGGTACCAACAGCAACGACGTGCCCATTCCTCTGACGGGAGTGAAAGAGGCCTCCGCTCTCGACTTTGATGTCTCTGAAAGGAGAATATACTGGACAGACATACAGGCCAAGGTGGGCTGGAGGAATGTACTGATGTTTGAGGGGGAACTCAAGTTAAACGCAAATCATTAAATTGTATTCAAAGGTCCAGTGTGTAGGATTTAGGGGCATCTATTGGCAGAAATGTAATAAATATGTAGAGATTAGCTGACTTATCGGTCATTTTAGTTTTAGACGTCATAAGATTTCTTAAATTTGTTTGTCCTGTTTTTCATGCTGATTGACTTATTTGTAAGAGAATTATGAACACATCTCTGCGAAGCAAAATATTTAAAGTGGTGCTTTAGTGTGATTCTTTGTGGGGAAAATAAATCATCTAATCGAAACAAAATTGTATAAGTGTTAGTCGACGAAGGATTTCTTTGGTCGAGGACGGCTCAATAACTTTTCATTAGTTTATAATCACCTGAAAATAGGAATTGTTGTGTCTTCGTTGGCTTAGAATAAGCCGTTCATATCAACATCATGGACATCAAACACTTACTCTAAAGAGAGACATTGGCATTTTTGCGTCGGCCATCATAGCTCCTCTACACACTTGGCACACATTATTAGTTTTAGTTGGTTCCAATCTTCAAATTAGGATGTTGATTATGTGTATTTCTATTCAAATTTATGTTTTTGGCTTATTTAGGATTTCACGACTTTGAACTGAACTCTCACTCCTTTCTCTTTCTCTCAGACAATCAGCAGAGCATATATGAACGGCAGCTCTGTAGAACATGTCATAGAGTTTGGGCTGGACTACCCAGAAGGCATGGCCGTCGACTGGATGGGTCGCAACATCTACTGGGCCGATACAGGCACGAGCCGCATCGAGGTGGCCCGGCTGGACGGCCAGTACCGTCAGGTTCTGGTCTGCAAGGATCTTGACAACCCGCGCTCGCTGGACAACCCTCGATCACTGGCGCTGGACCCGGCCAATGGGTAGGAATGGGAACTCCAACATTTAGGGGCCATGTTGTGTTTTCTTTGTTGGGCCTTCAAATTCACGGCTGTGTCCCAATTTAAAAAATAGTCCTACTTTTGGAATGCTGCAGCATTCAACACATATCATGTGTCAGGGAACAACCAATCACAGCTGCCAGATATCTTTTCTTTCTTCTGTAAATAACAGTCTACGGTAAATAGATGGAGGAGAAGTTAATCATTTAATCGAAGGACTAACCGGAGCTCTATCTGTCCCACAGAATATTTTACTTGCTACATCTCAATAGCAATATGTGAATGGCTCATTAAAAAACTGGCGGACATATTGGTCAAATTTGCTAAATTATGCAAAACATCTACAGCCTGGTCATTCGGCTTCCCTTGTGTATTTTCAACATTCCACTTCCAACATGGACAAGTGTGTGAAGTACAGTGTGTGGCTTCGAAACAGTTTGTGGAACAGCCCAGTGGAAGTGAGTCACTGTGAGACACCTGTATTACGCTGGAGGTCCGCGTCTTTCAAGGGCACGAGTTGGTGCCAATGACTTCATGTAGCGTGTCTGTTCACTCCTTCTGAGGCAGTGATGTCACATTGTTGGTATGTAGGTACAACAGCCAGCTTCCTGCCTCTTTCCCCCCCATAACCTCCAGCCGAGAGAGGGATGCTGCTAATAAGCCTCTTTGTTATAATCACTGTTCATCCTCGGCCAAACCACCTCGAGACACTCTCATTCACCTCTGTGTGTGTGTGTGTTTGTGTTTGCGTTAAGTACCTGTGCCAGCGTGTCAAATTCCCTCGCACATGTCACTCACTCGGTGGTATCTCGATGAAGTAATTGGCGCAGGACTGTCAACACGCGCGCCCGTGGGGCATCTGATGTCATTTTATGATCACATACTTATGCACACACGTTAATGAAGACAAGTTGTCTCCTTTCATAGAAGTTAACAAAACAAATTTTTACAAAGTGGAAACAGGTTCTCACTCTGGAATAGATGATCCAATTAGATATTGTATCAGAAAAAAAATGATTTTAGGGAAGCGATAGTAACCCTTTCTGGACTCCCTGTGCACTCGTCCCGGGCTGAAATGGGTGATTTGTCTCCGCAGCTACATGTACTGGACAGAGTGGGGGGGTCGACCTCGTATAGCCAGAGCCTACATGGATGGCAGCACCGTCACAACCCTGGTGGACAAAGTGGGCCGGGCCAACGGACTGACCATCGACTACGTAGACCATCGCCTGTACTGGACTGACCTGGACATGTGCATGATCGAAAGCACCAACATGCAAGGTTCAGACACACGCACCAACAACCACGCACAAGCCATTGGATTGTTGCAGAAAATAATCTCTGTGGCAAACAAATGTTTATGATACTTTCACGTTTTGTTCAGCAAGAGAATCTTCACAGATGAACACCTTTTATCTGATTTTTGAAGCGGGAATGCAATCGCTACAAGTAAAAAGCTAACGTTAGGCTATAAAGGAACTACACCACGGTCACTTGACTTCACCTCTCCACCACTAAGCTAAAGGAGGACGAGTATTCTAGCGATGACGGTTTGTAGTCTCATTTAAACGCTTGTTAGGAACCGCCTTGTTTAAGACACGTAAAACAAATTCAGGAGAGTTTTATATCGTAGAACCAAACGTTAACATCTCTTCAGCTTGTGTTAACCACAGACCTTATTTCAGGCATCTAGCCAAAAACACACATTCAAACGACAGAACCAGAATTCAAACTCATTTCTGGACTTTAGGACTCACTCCTGAAGATATCAAATTGCACACTTATGGCACACACTTTCAGTTAACATCTGAAATGAACATGGTAGCAGAATGTATGTATGTTTCATGTTTCCGGGAGATCCTTAACAAACCCTTCAAGAATATATTAGATTTTTTTAAACATTAGGTCATAAAAAGTCTTCAAATGTCTTGTTTTTAGTTATGATAGGTAATAATTTGGCCTCAGTTGTAACAGTGTTGAACCACCTCATCTCCTCCAGACTATATAGTGTTTAAAGCTCATCCACAAGTTTGACAGGATCACTCAGGATTGGGCGTGGCTTACAAATACGGAGGTGCAGCAGGAAACTGTACAGGACTGTTGACGTCCATCCACAGCTCAGGAGGATAAAATTAATGAATAAGAGCTCAACCATGCTCTGTCAACAAACCTTCTGCTTACTCATATCCAAACACGCACCTCTGACACAGGATTAGAAGTTAGTACACCAGAACACCGACCTGGTTATTGACTACATTGTTGAATTGAGGGTGAAAGTATATTTGAGACCTTGTAAATTGTGTTAAAACCAAAGAGATTTAAGGGTCCAGTCTCTAGCGTTCACTTCTCATGGCCTTATGAGTGAACTTTGACTTAAAAATAATTGGTCGAAACAAATAATTTGTGATACACACAAAGTGGGAATCCATGATGCAGTTAACAATATTAGCATTATCACGACCCATTGAATGGCTTGTGCGTTTTGCACAACCACTGAATAGTTGCTGCCCACCGCGTGTCTATTAGTGAAGGTTATTTACTACCTCATCTCTTTATCTATTTGTCTGTCTTTACCAGACTAATCTCTAAAACTGATGCACGAGATTTGCAGTTCACATTCTCACAGCAGAAGAAATGGGAAACGTACTGATTCAGGAGACTTTATGACCTTTCCTCTAGTGCCACCATCAGGCCAACTCTGTCATTTCAATGAATCTCCTGATGATGAACACACGCCTGATCTCCATTTACTTGTATGCAAATCTGCAATGACGGTGGAGGCTTTGCTTGATGCTCAGATGATGACATGAAGATGTTGTCGTATCTCCTGCAGGCCTTCAGAGGGAGATCATCGTAGACGACCTCCCTCACCCCTTCGGTCTGACTCAGTACCGGGACTTCATCTACTGGACGGATTTTAACCTGCGCAGCATCGAGCGGGCAGACAAACGCAGCGGACTCAACCGCACGGTGGTGCTGCAGGTATGGAACCACTTCGATTTAGGGGTGTCAGCAAATGCAATATGTTATTTTTACAGTTATTGTGATCCTAATGTGTTCTTAAAGAGATATTTAAGGCTTATACATTGGCTCAAAATATCAGTTGGTAAATTCAGAGATACTGAGCCTCACTGTGTCCTCAGGGCCAGCTGGAGCTGATGCTGGACATCCTGGTGTTCCACTCCTCCCGCCAGGAGGGAACCAACGAGTGCTCCCACAACAACGGCAACTGCGCCCATCTTTGCCTGGCCACGCCCGCCGGTGCCCAGTGCCGCTGCGCCTCCCACTACACTCTGAACCCCGATGGACGAAATTGTAGCTGTAAGTACTGAGCTGCTGGGAGAGACGCACAGGCATGTCTGGGAACGGAAGGCCACTGGGTTGAATCCCAGGACTGGACCCTTCCTTTAATAAGTGTAGTTAAGGTGTCCTTGAACAAGGCAGGAAAATACAGTACTGCTGCTCTAAAATAATAGCTGGTGTTCAAATGCTGTTCTCCAGTAAAGGCCAAAACACTGAACAGAGACATGTCATACTCACCACGCTGCTGCTGTTCAAAATGAAGTCATTTAGCCAGAGGTCCAGCCTCAAAGACTAATTTCCCAGCTAATGCTGAGAGTTACTAAACATACGTAAGTTGTAAGTATCAGACACAATGAGGTAGGAAGATCACTGCACTTTTACTAACAAAGTGACTTCAGAAAGATTGTAGAAAGAGCTGGAAATAGGCTGGTTTATGTTTCCAACATATTTTGATATGTCTAAGGTTCAGCTACTTGAAACACTTCACAGTTGAGTTGTAAAACATTAACAGTGAGATGGGTGGAATTGCCAAGGGTTCAAGGATAACACAGTGTTGCACAATGACATGCAGTTGTAGCCAATTTGTTACACAAGAAAAACATGACAAAAACACAAACAAATCGGGGTCCTGTGAGAAGCTACGGGCAGTGACGGCCATGTGTAACGCAACGTGGAGAGGAGGCTAAACAGGTTAGCATAGACGCTGCAGTACAACTGGAGAGCATTTCCTCATTGAAAGAAGAGCAAAGAGAACACTGAACACTGAAAGACGTTTCTCTCTCCAGACGGCTTCGGTAAGAGTTTGATTGACAGGCGGTTCATCCAATCACCTGCCAAATCTTTCCAAACAGTTCTCAATGACAGTTTCTAAGATGATTCTGTGGAACAAACAGTCGGCTTTAGTTAAGACGACGACAACATGAAACAAAAATGACTGGAAGTAAAAGGTGAAAGGATTAACCTCAGTTGCCTCTTGCTCAACAGCCAGCACACAGACTATGTGGCAATCTGCACACACACACACACACACACACACACACACACACACACACACACACACACACAGACTGAAATCCAGCATGCTTGTGTTGCTTCCAGACCTTCCACACATCCTAATTCATTGGACCATCATCCAGAGCGGTTCCAGCTGGTCTAATGTGTTTGTGCGTGTGTCTCGGGCTTCTGTGTTTTGACCCCCGTGTTTGTATTTCACAATAGGCATCGTGCAAACTTCAGCCTTCCCTTGTGAACAACCCTGTGTCCACTCATGGCGCTCACTCCTCTGCCTTTCTGTCTGCAGCTCCCTCTAGCTTCCTGCTCTTCACCCAGAAGGCGAGCATCAGCCGGATGGTGCTGGGAGGGCAGAGTCCCGACATCATCCTGCCCATCCACGTCCTCAGGAATGTCCGAGCCGTCAGCTACGACCCGCTGGACCGGCTGGTCTACTGGCTGGACGGCCGACAGAACATACGCAGGGCCAGAGACGACGGAGCCATGGTACGAAACTCACCCTGAGACACACAGTGACACCTAAACGCTGACATGTCAGATCTTGATAATGGAGTTCTTTTGTGGGACAGTAACTTGTTAGGAGAAGGTTAGGAGGTTTATCCTGATTCTCCTCCCCAAACAAAGTGGTTTACAGAGAATTCTCCTCACCGGAACCAAAACTAACGGTGCAATCAGCAGGTTTTAATCAGTTGGATCACCTGGAAATTTCCAGATTTACTGTGTGGAAGTTGCACTCGATCGCTGTGAGCGGGTTGTTACTAATCACTTCATTACGGGATAGACATTCAGTCTAATGAGTCAGAAACCGTCTTTTGTAAGTGGTCTAGGACTGGTTGTTTTGTTCTGCACCACAGTACATTTACTGCCTTCACAACTGTCCAAATGAACCGCACCAGAGCTTAAAACTGATTGAATGCTGGCTCGTGAAAGCACCTTCACATTAATAACTCTAGCAGGAACCTCTGTATTGTCTTTGATAACCACCTTAACTTAAACCGGCATATTAGTTCTGCTGTGCAATCATGTTTTTCCATTTGAAAAATAAGAAATAGTCAAAAATCTGAAATTTGTTTATCTGCCAAGAACTTAGAAACAGTAATTCATGCAACTCACACAACTAAACCTTGATACACTTCAGCTAATACATAACCAGGCCCAACAGGAGAGAACACCTCACACTGGTTCCCTTCATCAGCTCCCAGTGTCTCTTAGAGTGGATTTAAAAATGTAACCGTCACTTGTAAGGCTTGTTATCGAGGGGGTTTAGCTCCAGAATATGTAGCCGACCTACGAGCCTGAATGCATCCTGAGATCCTCTGGTAGGTTGGTGCTGGCCGTTCCCCGGTCAAACCTTCAAAATAAAGGTCAGCGGGCCTTTTCTGTTGTGGAATGACCAGATCAGGGAACACATCGTCTTCTTTTAAATCACTTTTTTGTTGTTTTATTATCTTTTGTTGTATTAATCATAATATTTTATTAACTGGTCGCTTTTTTATTGTATGTAAAGCTTTTTGTAATGTGTTTTAATGTGCTTTATGTATGAAGGTATTATTTTCATTTTCTCAATGAGTCAGGATTATCTATAAAGCGCCACATGACTAAATATCAAATTGAGTAAAATGTTGAACTCATGACCTTTGATCCGTTTGCAGTCGTCCATGATCGTGAGCAGCAGTGTTCAGCCGGTGGACAACCAGCTCCACGACCTGAGCCTGGACCCCTACAGCCGCCACATATACTGGACCTGTGAGACAACCAACACTGTCAACGTCCAGAGGATGGACGGACACATCGTGGGCGTGGTCCTGAAGGACGACACCGACAAGCCGCGGGCCATTGTGGTCAACGCTGAGAAAGGGTGAGCTCTCCTCCGCAAAAGAATGCACTGTGTACTGTGAACTTACTGGGGTTTCTCTGCAGCTATGAGCTATGTCTCATATCAATGTGTCAACCCCCCCTTCCTTGCAGATACATGTATTTCACCACAGTGCAGGAGCGCTCAGCTAAGATCGAGGGAGCCAGTCTGGACGGGACAGAGAGAGAGTCTCTGTTCACCACTGGTCTGATCAGACCAGTGGCTCTGGCTCTGGACAACAAACTGGGGAAACTGTTCTGGGTCGATGCCGACCTCAAACACATCGAGAGCAGTGACCTGACGGGTGAGTTACCGTAAACAGACATGATTAAAATAAAACACATATTAGTGCACCTTTAAACCCTCTGAACCAGAAGTAGTTTCAGGGTGTTTTTTTTGCTCTTGTCACATTTGTGTGTCTCATTTAAAATTTCACATCAAAAAAAGTGACTTTGATAAAAAAAATTGTTTTGATTCAGGAAGTGTTCGTCACAAATGATACATTCAAGGACAATAATATCTGATTTTACTGTTTCTGGCTATGAAATTTGGCTTAATTTAGGTGTTTTTTTGTGGTTCAGATAAATGAAGAACTACCAAACATAACAGAAATGTACAATAAATACACAATATGTAACACACAGATTCCCCAAACTTGTTGTAAATCTGTTAGCATAAGGAACGCCCTTAAATATTCCATTTAAATATGCTGGTTAAGTTTCATTCACAACAGAGTAAAAGGAAGGAGTTCACTCAGTGGAGCAGCAGTGTCACTGGAGTAAATATTACAGTGAAGCTGCTGTACTGTGACAGGAATAAACGGGAAGTTAGATGGTTAAAAAAAAGTCTACCTAAGCTGAAAAAATGCCGTATCAGATATATATCGATTTGTTTTTTGACTGAATTGGTGGGGACATACTATTTTCTTTCTTCTTATCTGATGAAATCGTTCCACCAGGAGCCAATCGCATTGTCCTCCAGGACTCCAACATTCTGCAGCCGACGGGGCTGACGGTTCTGGGCGATCATCTGTACTGGATCGACCGGCAGCAGCAGATGATCGAGAGGGTGGACAAGTTGACCGGAGACGGACGTACGCGCATACAGGGACGGATCTCCTACCTGACCTCCATCCACGCTGTGGAGGAGATGGACCCACAGGAGTTTGGTACGGACCGTCAGCACTAGTTACTGCCGTGTCCTTTGCAACAGGTTGCATAAGTCAGGCCTTGTTGGGTGGTGTGCAATAATTAGTTTCCTCTCTCCAGCATCCCATCCTTGTTCCCGTGACAACGGGGGCTGCTCCCACATCTGCATCGCTAAGGGCGACGGAACACCTCGCTGCTCCTGTCCCGTGCACCTGGTGCTACTGCAGAACCTGCTGCACTGTGGAGGTGAGCAAGGATTTTGTCATTTTAGGCAAACTCAAGTCAAATTTTATAGATTAGAATAGATTTGATCTTGATGGAAAAACACAAATTGAATGATTAAGAATACAGTTTTGCCCCCCCGAGTCTTCCTGACTGTGCTCATTAGTGATGGGCGGGTTAGTGAGTTGCACCCATCTGGTCGATTATGAGAGCCGATCTGCACTGTTGTGTTGTATGTGACCCAAGAAGAAAAGACACGGACTCAGCACTGCAGTGTGTGTTGTCTGAGTTTGAAAGAGCGAGACAGAGACGGAAAGAAAAAGGTGAAAAAGTGACGGAAATAAGAGATTTGGTCAATTCTTTTATTTTCCAAATGACATTTTAGTCTCCTCTTTTTTCCGTCAACGATACTGCATGTTGATATCGTCACGCTTAACGTTTAATGACATCGGTCTCGTCATCGCTTCGTCATGGAGCCAAAGGTTATTGACGAACATATTCCGTCACAGTGTTTGTTAAACAGAACTGACACTGCCCCACGAGTCTGACCGCCGGGATGCTCCCCATGCTGAACGTATGCTGCCTCCTCTATCTCCCTGTCCATATCAGAGCCTCCCACCTGCTCCACAGAGCAGTTCACCTGCTCCACGGGGGAGATCGACTGCATCCCGATGGCCTGGCGTTGCGACGGCTTCCCCGAGTGCGACGACAGCAGCGACGAAGAGAACTGCCCCGTCTGCTCAGCCTTCCAGTTCCAGTGTGACAAAGGAGGCTGCATTGATGCCCAGCGGCGCTGCAACGGCGAACCGGACTGCGCCGATCACTCCGATGAGCAGGACTGCGAAAGTAGGTTCTCGCACGGGAACTGTGAATATTAGCTTTTAGATGCTACGCTAATACTGTAGAAATGAGGTTCCGAGTCAGTTAAGTGTTCTCGGAGATATAGTGCTGTAATGGATCGGGATTTTTATTTGATCCAGTTAGAAATGACAGCAGGTGGCTCTAAGAGAACCCACACATCCAGCCATGAAGGAAGTCCACAGAAACCTCTCCTGCACTTTACTTTAACAGCCAGTATAGCTCACAGCCTCAGAGTATGTCTGGATTTGCTTGCTTGGAGGGTTCCTGTTCATCAGGTTCATCGAAAACACAATATTCCAGAAAATGCACAGTACTGATAACACTTAACATCAGAAAATGTATAAATTATAGGGTGCTAAAATCATAATTTACAATTATTTTGGTCATTATTGACATTGCAATTACTGTATGTAAAGTGGCGATCTCAAAGATTTAAATAAGATTTAGGTCATCTCTCACGAAGGAGGTCACACAAAGGTGATTGACCCCATGGCCCTCTGATGAAAGTATTGCAATATTTATACATTTGCAGTATTAACAACTGGGCGGGAATAAAAATGCTTTATTATAGTTTTTCGCCATTGTACACACACAAAAAATGGACCAATGCACACAATTCTGAAAAACAGCATGTTAATATCGCATTTCAGACGCAGCCAAAGGCCGCATAAAAAACTATAGATATGAATGGTGATGACGCGGTAAAAAATTCACACACAAAGAATGGTAAACGAGAAGGGGTCCGTGTTTCAGGACGGGTCGGTAGGTAGGCCGGGGCTTTACATCAATATTATATCAATATTGTGGTTCAAGACTAGACGTCATCTTAGATTTTGGATAACATAAAATGGCCTACGTGTTGTTTGTTTCTGGCTTTAAAGGCTGCATTGCAGTAATACAATGGTGTTATTTTCTGAGCTTACTGGACTGTTCTTGCTAGTTTATTATCCGTTATAATCATTTTTTTTACCACATTACTGATGATCGTTTATCAAAAATCTCATTGTGTGAATATTTTGTAAAAGCACCAGTGGTCAACCCGAAAATATTGTCTCAATATCATTATATACAAGGTGTTTTGTCAAAAATATAGTGATATTATATTCTCCCCATATCGACCAGCCCAGCACACCAAACAAACATCCCTGACCTGCCGAGCCGGACGAAAGCACACGCTGTAAAGACGAGGAGTGCGCTGGATTTATAACACAAGACAAAACCAGAGCATCATTGAAAAACGGAATGCGGCAAAAATAGTCTTGTTTTCATAATCGTTGGAAGACAAAATCTTAATTTAAAAATAAAACTTAATTAGTAGCCCAGCCCTATTATAAATACATTTATGATCAACATACAGTTGTGTGAAAAAGTGATTGCCCCCTAAATCTAATAACTGGTTGGGCCACCCTTAGCAGCAACAACTGCAATCAAGCGTTTGCGATAACTGGCAATGAGTCTTTTACAGCGCTGTAGAGGAATTTTGGCCCACTCATCTTTGCAGAAT
>NW_022280071.1:644930-687990 GCF_004355925.1 Anarrhichthys ocellatus
TATATGTATATATATATATATATATATATATATATATATGTATATATATATATATATAAATAAATAAATAAATAGGAGATATGAGATAATCAAAACTACGAACGTGAACATGGATGTGGCAGCTAGAAACCCTGGGGGAGAGAAGGTGGAGGGACTCTTGTTCATCAGGAGCTTGACCTTTACAGCGCTTCAGACCAAATGAATATGGGGACGTGTTGGGACATTAGCGGCCTGTAGGTGGAGTCCTCATCTGACCCGAGCGAACAGGGGAGGAGAACAGGAGCCAAAGGAGACAGAGAGGAGGAGCAGCCCCCGCTTGGTGGACCGCTCCAGAATGGATCTTCTTGTCCAGTTTGGATGGCAGGTTGGCGTAGTACAGGTTGTACCTGTCTGCGAGGTGTTTGAGCAGCATGTACATCAGCCCTGCGCAGACAAGGGAGACAAGACAACCAGTCCGATGAGGCCAGATGTTCTCTATTGGATGTAGTGACCTTACATCTGATAAATCGATGGAACTATTTCTACCTCATTGAGCTATGTTTAGTGTCCCCTGTACTTCAATTCATTTAAGTTTTGGGGATTCAAGTATAAGAACACAATATAAATCTTTGCATATATATTATACCTGTTTGACAAAATATTTACATTATCAATGCATATTTTTGAGGTGATTTATTTAGTTTGGAAAATTGCTAATCACAATTAGGAGAGAAAAATTGTAATGTCATCCCGATTTAAATTGAATAAATGAATAATTATATAACTATAGGTGATTGTAGTGTTACGGTATATCACACTGTGCCATGGTCACATTCTTCTTTGCAATCTTGACGTAAACTGCATGAGTTAATCAAAATGATTGCAACTTTTGGATTCATTCTGCTGTTCTTGATATGAGAATGGACTATTCACCTCATTTAAGTAGCATAGATATGCATCACATTTGCAGTTAAGTGAAGTGAATCTCAAATCCTTTGATAACTACTGACCTCGGCTGGTTTACGGCTGCTAGTGCAAGCCCACTGAAAGACTGCGTTTGCCCTTTAATTCATTAATAAGGCCTCGTCTCATCTGTGTGTTTCTTCAAAGTAGAAACCATGAAACACATATAGATAAAGAATTGTATTCAGTGTCAATACAACAAAAAATATATAGAATTTAAACTACTCAATAAGTTAAAATCTCTTAAGATTTAAACACATGCCTTATTTCAGGCAACACAAAAAACTGTATATTTGCAAAAATGCAAACTTATTTCCGGGCTGATTCCTACAGCACTCTTCTAATAATTTCTAATATTACGTGTCAGAGCATATATTCCCAAAATTACTGGCATGGTAAGCCATGTGGCATGTTGATTTGTTGAAAACAGTCAAGGTAACACCAACAAAGGTTGTAGCATTTTATCAACAGTTTGAAACCCATAAAATGCAGCTGATGACCGCTCCTATCGTGTAACGGAAAGATTACTTACATCTCAACATAGGTACAAAAAAGAAGGGCTCGTCCGGGATTTGAACCCGGGACCTCTCGCACCCAAAGCGAGAATCATACCCCTAGACCAACGAGCCGCCATGCCAATCCAGGGAGCGGTTAGCACTATGGTGCTGCGCTATCGGATAGCTGGTTAAAGAGTTATATCTACTGTCATTACATTTCAGTCATTTAGCAGACGCTGTTATCCAAAGTGACTTACAATATGTGTATTCAATATCGGTATTCAAGAGAACTACTAGTCACCAGGAAAAAAAAAACTGGACAGAACACCAACTCTGTTTTCAGTGGCAGGGTGACTGTGTGGAAGGGGTGAAAAAATAAATAAAAAGGGCACCAGCATGCAGAAGTTTTTCTAGCATGTAGGGCAGGCTATATTGCCCTCCATCATGCTTTCTCCATTTAATGGGACCCACTAGTGCACTGCATCTAATTTTCTCCAAGGTAAGGGTATCCTAGAGGACACTTTATTATGTTTACTCCACTGGAAAGACACACCAGAGAGCACTTTATCATGTTTTCTCCACTGGAAAGGTATCTAGTCCACTTTATAAGGTTTACTCCACTCGAAGGGCACCATCGAGAAGACTTTGTCATGTTTTCTACCCTGGAAGGGCATCCAAGAGGAATCTTTTGCTGTGTTTCTTTCAAACATTGCCCCCCTCTCTGAGTCCACTTGCGTATGTTGCTGTACTGCATTATTGACTTGTTCACAGTAAAATCGACAGAGTCAATGTAACACTTAAAGAGTCAATTTCAACACTAAGTCAGTGAACATATGGTCCCTATCTACAGAGTGTTAAAGTTACACTGGACATAGTGTTACATTTTTAGAGTCAATTTAACTAACTGCATGTAGTGTAGTGTGAGTACTGGTCATTGCCGTGGTTGTAAGAGGGTTTCTTCTCCTAATGATCTCCTGATACATTCTAATGAACAAACCTCAAAGGCCTGGTCTTTTAAAAGGTGCAATGGAATCCATAAATGATGCCCATGCTACTCCAGAGTGTAACCGAAACAAAACTAAATTGGAAGTTCAAGCATGGGGAAACGGATTCAAGGAAGGCCTCTGTTGCCCCTAGGAGAGAAACTTGTGCAGGTGAAGTGGGAAACTTTCCAGTGCAGGTTGTCCAGCTGGTGGACAGGTGCTGAGGGCAGAACAGAGGCAGCAAAGAGGTGGAGACCGGCACTACAACTTCTACAACTTTTTGTTTTTTCTTCCCCCATTATCCTCTCTGTGTGCCTGCCGCTCTGTAATTACACCAGCTGCCTGCAACCTGTGGGTCTTTTTTTCTCTCTCTCTGCCTCCCCTCTTACCTCTGTTTTATCTCCTTCTCTTCTCCTGAAGTTCTTTAAATGTTGCCTCTCCTCCCTCACCGCTGTTCCTCCCCCCTCCCAAAAAAAGGTGTTGCACCTGCCAAGTGACCACACATATGGGCCTACACGGAGTTGGATTGCAGCTGGACTTGAATGTGATACCTTCGATGTGTGCGCTCAGCTAAGTCCTCTGTACATCGCTATCAGTATTGGCTCTCAAAGACCCATATAAGTCAAATCTTGAAATCAATGGCTGAATTCCTTTTCTTCTCAGCTTCTTCTCTCAGTTGCTGCGGGGGTTGCATTCTATCTAATGGTCGTCAGTCTGGTTGTTAAAAGAAGTCTGGTTGTATGGAAGTCGATGAGAAAATGACTACTTCTCTCTTGATTTATTACCTCAGTAAACATTGTAAACATGAGTTTATGGTCTCAATCTCTAGTTTAAGTCTTCTTCAATACAGCATGATGTTCATTTAGTAAATTATGGTCCATTTAGAGTCAAATAGACCATAAAGCAGAGGATGCTTTAGGGCGGGGCTACCTTGTGACTGACCAGGGCCATATACAGCGTCTCTACGCGACTCCGCCGCAGTCCAAATATGGTCATTTCTAATGGTTGCAAAAAACAAGATTGACAGCTGCTCTGAGGGAAGTACAGTAGTACAGTACAGTAGCGGAACTGATGGGTCGGGAATTGTACATGGAGGAGAAATGAAGACAGGAGATGTGAATTCAACTTTCCATAACCGTGATTGTCTGTGTCAACCATGAACTGTACATAAAGATGTTAATATACAATCTATAGTTCATACGATCACTGACCGTGTCGCTAGATATCTTAAAAACATCTCCACTGACTATATTAAGCCTACGCAGTCAAACTGCTGCGCGCGTTTCATATCCAGACGCAGATAACATTTCTGAAACTCAAATCTCAAGTTATAGAACATTCCTCAATTTGATCATAAATTTCTTTATAGAGATATTATGGTTAATTGTGTCTTTCTAGCCAATCAGCTACCGTAGCAACTAGGTGGCTCTCATGCTAACAAGCTGCGGCCGTGCTCGCTTCGCGGATGTAAGTACTTTTGTACAGTGGCGGGCCGTCAGGGCCTGCAAGGCCTTCTCTGCTGGCCTAAACAGAATCACAAAGTTATAGCTATTTTATAATTTTATAATTTTTCTTAAATACACTACATGTATTATAACTTATATAAATATTTTCCCCATTATCTTATGTTCTCATTGCACAGCTACTGTCTTCCTCAGTTGCTCTGCTTCCAGTGCAGCTTGTTTTAAGTAGAGCTTTTATCCAATCAGATTTCACCCCTGTGTCTCTAGGTAAGAAGAGAGGCCCGAGGCCTGCAGAGTCTCAGGTGAATCCCTTTGCAGTTTAAGTGAATGGGGACGATATTGTTGATTGTCATATTGTTCAACCAATCAGATCTTTAGTTTGACATGTTGGGCGTATTCTTTGACGTGCCAGAGCCTGCTAGCTGGCCTACAACTATGTCAGCATGAACACGCAGCTCAGTTTTCAGGTGCAGCTCTGCAGTGAGGTAAAGCGTGTGCTGTGATTGGTCAGTGGGTGGGCACGTGACTATTGGAAAACGAAACCTAAGCAGAGGCTTAGTCGGAGTAGTAAGAGTTTAAATTGAAAGATATGGAAGAAATGACATTTTTTGCATTTTGCTTGATGTAGATTTTTTTTTTTACCTAGCTTTGTTTTTTTAACACTCAATGGCTGAAGGAGGAGAAACGGATTGGTGAGATGAGATTTAACCGTGAGATTAAACTCTTTGTCAACAAAGAAAGGAGGATGGACTTTGTCTTTAAGTGAACAGCATTTGGTAAGTCAACTACATTTGTTTTTACATCTGCAGTAGCTTTAATATGCTTGTTTACATATTATTATTTGTACAACTTGTTTTTATGAAGTTAGATTATTGTTTGGTTTTATATGTGATAGGAACCATTGTTACGTCCAATGTTGCTCTGGGGACATATTTAGCCGGTGCCAGTGTTGC
The DNA here is from genome assembly GCF_004355925.1 of Anarrhichthys ocellatus. Classification (NCBI taxonomy): domain Eukaryota; kingdom Metazoa; phylum Chordata; class Actinopteri; order Perciformes; family Anarhichadidae; genus Anarrhichthys; species Anarrhichthys ocellatus. The sequence continues at coordinate 649,769 of NW_022280071.1, forward strand.
CAACTTGGCGACTTTCTCCTAAATCTGGCGACTTTCCAAACTCTCATGGCGACTTTTTTTTGTCAAAAGCTACTAGTGACAAATCTAGCGACTTGTTCTGGTGTTGTTGGAGACTTTTCTGGTGTTTTGACTCTGACGTTAAAGCACGTACGTTCTGCACTGTCGTGAACGAGCAGCGGGTGCTGCCGTGAGCCGCCCCAAAGCACTCACAGGCGGCTACTCGCGCAGCAGTCCCAGCTGCAGTCAGAGCAGAGAGGAGACGCAGTCTCAGTGTATTCATGTATCTGCACTCTGCAGTTAGTTACAAATAGTAACCGTAGCTGTGTTTCAGCTGCAGGACAGCAGTGAAGGCCCAGGTATAAAATGCACGGCCCGCCACTGCTTTTGTACAATGGGAGGAAGTGGAGACACGTGTTCCATTTATATGTACAGTCTATGGTCTTCCATTAAACGGTAAATATACTTGTACTTGTGTAGCGCTTTTCTAGTCCTCCGACCACTCAAAGCGCTTTAACACTACATGTCATCATTCACCCATTCACACCCATCCACTGATGACAGGGGCTAACAAGCAAGGTACCACCTGCCCATCAGGACTAACTAACATTCATACACATTCACACCTATTGAGCAATTTTGGGGTTATGGGTCTTGCCCAAGGACACATCGACATGGACTAATGGAGCCAGGGATCGAACCGCTGTACCGCTACTACTGAGCCACAGTTGCCACCTTTTTGAAATATATTATATTCTATATAGAGAAGGAGGTGGACTGAGAGCTGTGCAGCAGTGTAGAAGATGAGGCTTCTGTTATTTTATGTCTTTGTTTTTCAACAGATCCTATGTTATAATAACCAATAGAAATAATAGGCAAAACTGTGAAAATACCATCCAAGATGCAATTAGACCGAATGTTCCTTTAAGTAAAGGCCTTTTCACACATACATTTTGTAACGGCAAGGAAATAAATTCCCTAAATTGTTCCATTGATATTTTTTTCCTTTGATGTATTTCCGCTATCCGTTCACACGCCTACGTCGATGAAAATGTCTCCCCAGAAGTCTATTGTTGGCATATATGCCACTGAAGAGTGCCTTACCTGGAACTTGTATGGCGTCAGGGAGGGAGGGAGGGCCTGACTGTTATCCTGTCAAAGCAGAGAGGGAGGATGAAGGCAGATCACATGTTTCCCACAGAAGTGGGACATATGGTGGGAACTATCTGAAACTCATTATTAGGACTTTGCAAAGTCGATGGGACAGAGGGCTGCAGGAGTTTACATCACTCTCATGTTTCCCTTCTGAAGGACTGCAGTTATGCAGACCAGGTCATTTACGGACGATGTGCTCAAGTTTCCTAAAAGGAATGTTTCAATGGGGAAGAACACCAGGGAAAATATATGCCCTTCAGTTAAAAGTAGGTTACTCCTTTGTAGTAAGTGATAAATGCATACGCATAACAACTTTAGAGAAGCTATGAACAAAATCCAGATTCCGCGTCGGGGTCGCCTGCACACGGCTCTCACCTCTGAAGTCACAAGCAAACATGGAGGTGGAAGAGCTGAAATGGCGGCGTGCTATTTTAATGCTCTGATTGTTGTATAGAGAGCAGTAAGTAGTGAAGCCTGGATGACTCAGTGTAGAAACATACTGAATGCAGATGCTTCCCCAGGTCAGAGGGCTCAGTGAATGGTTTGATGAGGATGATGTCACTCATGTGCTAAGGCCTTCACAGTCACCAGCAGTGATGGGTATCGTTAGGTTATTATCAATACTAGTACTCTTATGGATGCTGCTTATTTGCTCGGTTCCTTATCGATACTCTTATTGGTTCTTTTTTATTATTTTGTGAAAAAAAAGACAATTAATAAAAGAATCAACATTGCTTTATTATTCCTGTATGAATCCTTCTTGAGCAGCAACACAGTGATTAAGACTTAAAAACTACGGCAATAATTGATGAGGCACCTTAAGTAAAAGCCAAGCAAAAAAGGTACGTCTTCGGGTTTCTTTTATAAATGTAAACTGAGGTGGAGTCCCTCAGATCATCAGGCCGACTGCTCCAGACTGTTCAGCCTAAACTTGCATTCTCTCGAATGGCCATCAGGGGGCGACTTCTCTGGCTGCGAAAAGAAGTCCGAATTTATCGAAGATTGTATAGAAGCTATGTATCTTCTATTGTAGGCCTTCAATGCTCCAATGATATTCCAACTGAAACATTATAGAGTTAAGGTGGTGTGTATGTATCTTTACTCATAGTGTTAATACTTAAAGGACTTTCGCTGTGTTAATTGTAGCCTAAAGTATCATTCGATAACATATTATAGGATGCTTACAGTCTACACCAGCCAGACAGACAGACAGATGTAGAGCTGAGGCGTGTGAGCTATCCCTTCAGGTTTTAGGAGCAGGGTCCCAGTCATAAAGATACACATTCTGAATTCCTACAGTGAATAAAAGAAGTGTTTTGACTAAAACAAAATATATACAATTTTACATTATTTAGTACCATTTTTATTTCTCTAGATAGCACCCAAAAGCTAAAAGACCAAACTTGATATCATTGAATAATAATTTTAAAATGTACACAAATCACAGCACAAACATTTAACTCTTCTGGAAATGTTTGCCCTGTAAAATCATATCCTGTAAATCAAAAGAGCAAATCCAGAAAACTTTTGAACAATGTTTCATTCATTATATTTTTTCTAGTGCTGGGCAAGTTAACGCCTTAATTTCGCGTTAACGGATTCATTAATTAATGCCGACAATTATTTTATCGCGCGTTAACGCATTTTTTTAATTTATAATTTATTTTTTTTTATTTTTTTTTTATTGAAAGACAAGAGACAATACATATACATAACAACAAGAGGATGACAAGAACAGTGGGATAAAAGCCAGCAAACATCCTATAGTCAGTAATTTTAGTGCACCTATATGCTAAAATTCACGGTAAACGCATTTAAACGGCACAGATCGGGAGTGAGCGAAGGAGTTTGAAAGTTAGCGGAAAGATTAACGTGAGACAACATCCGGTTTCTTCAGACGAACATCCGGTTTTCAGAATTAGATGCCAACAAAGTATGAATTATATTCACATTAAGTATAAAACATGCTACCTGCATCTCGTGAACCAAATGTTATTGCCCTTTTGTTCATATAGCAGTACTTTTAAAATAAAAGTGCGCAATACACTACTTTTGAATTCATTATTGAACTTTGCCATAACAATGCGATTAATCGCGATTAAATATTTTAATCGTTGCCCAGCACTAATTTTTTCACAAATAAATTTCAGCACCCTCATTGTCACCCCCAGTGCCGTGACGTACGTTGGCTCGTCCAGATGCTCTCCACATTGTTTATATGTTCATACAGGTTATGAGGAGAGGCGCAAAAATGCTGTCGCTGTGCCGTTATGGACACCTTGAGAGAAGTGCGTTGAAGAAGCTTACCGGTGAGCAGTGGTGGGTCGTCAGGGCCTGCAAGGCCTTCTCTGCTGGCCTAAACAGAATCACAAAGGTATAGCTATTTTATAATTTAACAATTTTTCATAAATACACTACATGTATTATAATTATTTTCCCTATTAGCTTCAGTGGGCTAGCGTCACTGTTGTGAAGCTGAAGCTAGCTAGCAGAACTTATTAGCAGTAAGAGTTCAAGTTGAAATATATGTAAGAAGTTATGACATTGACATGACATTTTTAGCGTTTTGCTTGGTGTAGCTTTGTTTTTTAACACTCAATGGCTGAAGGAGGAGGAGAAACGGATTTGGGAGTTACTGGCAACGCCTTTCTGGAGAAGGACATTTCCAGAAAAGCCGGACATCGTAAGAAAGGTTCGGCCAACCCCACAGCTAGCAGCCCTGACCCAGCCAGGAAAAGGATTTGTACGAACGGTATTCCTGGCTGACAGCGTCAGAGAAGCGTTGCATATTTTATGGCTAAGAATGCGTTTTATTTGCAACTGAGCGTTGCGAATGTGTTTGGTGTTTGGAGCTACGCTAGATTTGCTACCAAGGCAGCAACAAGACACCACAGCACGACAGGACACTTACAAAGTACGGTGCTTTTGAAAACTTTTGCTTGTGAGTTTGTTCTTGCAATTGTGTTAATTACATTGATTTTGACAATGTGCATTGTCCATAAATGACGCAGCATCCCGTCATGCGTGTATTCATGTATCTGTTTTCTTTTACAAAGCAAGAATTATGGTCTGGAGAAATGGGGATTGTGTGCTGATTGCTTTAGCCCTGTTTGAATCAGTAGGGAACAGCTGCTTAAACGCTGCGGGGAAAGTTTTCAGCGTGTGTGCTGCTGTTGTTTTCCTGCTAAGCTAGTTTAGCATAGTGTGCGTCCCAGAACACACGTGCCTCAGCAGAGTACAATGTTTTTCTTCCGTGGTGGGCGTGTCAGACAGCACGTTGGGTGGGTTGCCAGGTTGAGTGCAGTGGCTCCACCGAAAGAACATTATATTTCCCACAACTTAAGCTTCTGCATTTTCCAAATGCACTAGTATTATTGAAACGTTTTGTTCAGTTCGTAAGCCTTGTACCGAACGGTTTAATAGGAATATGTGTATTGTTACACCCCTAGAAACACATAATAACCCGTAGCTGTGGCGTCATAATGAGGTTATGAGGAGGCGGTTCAACTGTAGTAGGACAGCACTGAAGATATAAAATGCACGGCCCGCCACTGCCGGTGAGTACTGGCACACTGGCATAACTACTTTGTGATTGACAAGTCGTTACCGCGGCATTGTCCGTTCAAAAGGCTTCAAAACAGTAGTCCACCTACCAATGGGTGATGTCACGATGATTACGTCCACTTCTTACATACAGTCTACGGCTGGAAAAACAACTTACTAACAGACTGCATGTTCTGGTCTTACTTGTGGTTGATGTAATTTCCTATACTTACCGTACATAGAGACTCCATCTGCGGAGGATGACCATGAGATGCAGTTGAAAGCTATTAAGTGGTGCTTGTGTTGAGACACTGATGTTGACATCTGGTAGTCACTGAGATTTTGAGTTGATACTCACCAGTATCTGCCATCCACAGACCTCCCCTTTGGCTGATGAAGCTGCTGGAGACAATGTGAGGATGCAGCAGGTCATGTAGGTCAATGAAAGATTCTTTCTTTAATCCATATCACTATTATAGTATTTATGGCAAACAAATGTGACAATATTAATTATTACAGAGTGTGAATTTCTCACTTGTAGTACTGTATAACAGGATGTGTAAAATGTGTTTTGTACTGTATTAACTCTGAACGGAAAACAGAAAGCCATCCTCTTCATGTCAGGCATGAAGGACACTTGAACCTGCTGTATGTGACAGCGCTCCTCCTTCACACCGTCTGTGGACACAAAGCTGTGACGGCAGTCGTTACTTCACCACTTCAGTGTTGATGACTGAAGTCAGGGGGAGAGGAGGTTGTCAATTAACCCCCATCAGTTTAGACAACAGAAGACTACACGGGCTAAAGCATACTTGAAAGGGCAGGGGTTTCTTAAGGCCTGTTGTCCCCTAGACAAACAGCAAACTAAAATGTTGATATTACAGTAGAGAACAACCCTATGTCCAGAGCATAGACTGTATATAAGAGGTGGACTTGGTCATCATGACGTCACCCATTGGTTTGTGGACTGCCCATTTTGAAGAATCGAGTTCAGCCATTTTGCCGTCGCTATCTTGGATTGTGGCCGTTGCCATGTTGTTTTTTTTGCAACAAATGAACAGAAATTACCATATTTGGAATGCCGATGAAGAGAAATATAGAGACGCCGTATACGTCTCTGGTAGCGGCAGAGACCTGCCAATCACAGTAAGCCCGCCCTAAAGCATCCCCTGCTTTATGGTCTATTTGACTCTAAATGGACCATAATTTACTAAATGAACATCATGCTGCATTGAAGAAGACTTGAAACTAGAGATTGAGACCATAAACTCATGTTTACAATGTTTACTGAGGTAATAAATCAAGAGAGAAGTAGAGTCATTTTCTCATAGACTACTATACAATCTGACTTCATTTTGCAACCGGAGGAGTCGCCTCCTGCTAGTCAGTAGAGAGAATGTAAGTTTTAAGACACTTACACATTGGCTTCACTCGGCAGCCTGGGTCACGAAACACATCTTGAGAGGTGTCAGGCAACACAACCAAAAGCTACCAAAAATCCTAATGAAGCCTTTATTCAATTAAATATTTTCATGTCAACGCATTATGTTCAGATGCCATTAAATTCATGAAAACATACAAAAAGTCTAAATGTTACACTTAAAACAAGGTTTCAAACTTATAAATTGTCTATATGCCTGGTAAAGATGAAAAGGGTGTTTCTCTTACCAAACTGAGCTTTTCTAAAATAGTTTTCAGAGTGCATGAATGTTAAAGTTTCAGTGTGTATGAGGCAGTGGCGGTCCGTCAGGGCCTTCAAGGCCTTCTCTGCTGGCCTAAACAGAATCACAAAGCTATATCTATTTTATAATTTAATAATTTTTCTTAAATACACTACATGTATTATAATTTATATAACTATTTTCCCCATTATCTTATTTTCTCATTGCACAGCTACTGTCTTCCTCATTTGCTCTGCTTCCAGTGCAGCTTGTTTTAAGTAGAGCTTTAATCCAATCAGATTTCACCTCTGTGTCTCTAGGTAAGAGGCCCGAGGCCTGCAGTCTCTCAAGTGAATCCCTTTGCAGTTTAAGTGAATGGGGACGATATTGTTGATTGTCATATTCTTCAACCAATCAGATCTTTAGTTTGACATGTTGGGCGTATTCTTTGACAGCACCTGTTAGCCGGCCTATAATGATGTCAGCATTACGTGCAGCTCAGTTTCCATGTACAGCTGTTCAAATTGTGAAAGTAAAATCATAAGACAATCTCTTTGGACCGTGACTTGTCATTGAGGAGTGATGGTGGGTCCCACAACCAGACCAGCTGAGAACCACTGTCCTCCATGAGGGCAGAAAACATTATATTTTCCTCAATATAAGCTTCTGCATTTTCCAAACGCTCTAGTACTATTCAAACGTAGGCTATTGTAAGTCTCGTACCGAACGGTACGTACATAGGTACGTACATAGTTACAGCCTTAGAAACTCATAATAACTATGGCGCCATCATGTGGTTGTAAGGTGGTATTTCAGCTGCAGGACAACAGTGAAGGCCTAGGTATAAAATGCACGGCCCGCCACTGGTATGAGGGAAAGTGGAGGTGATTCTGTCAGGCAACGTAGTAAAACCATAAAATAACGGTTTGGTCTTTGGGGCTGTCCGTCCAGCTCTTCACCAGATGTGATGTTAGCTGTGATACCGTTTTGTTGCTAGTGTAAGAGGACGTATGAAGAAAAGATCGAGCTGATTTTATTTTTGGTGTTTCACAGCGGACAGAGGTTGTCCTCCGGTCCCCCCTACAGCTAAACACTGCTAGCTCTGTCAGCCCTGTTGCTGCTATTTGCACTGTTCACTCAGTTAGCACCGTTAGCTGCTAGCCACCGGCTCAGCTCTCACCATGTTGAGAGCCGTGTGCAATCCCTCAACCCTAGATATGCACTGAATTTCAAATGTAACACCTTTTATTGAACTGCGTAGTGCAGACATGCAGACATATGTAAACATAGTGAACACATGAACTGCATGTGTACACAACACACAAGTTAGGAATAACACTGTAACCTGACGAACGATTACTGCTTGTTAAAGTCTTGTTAATAATTGTCTTGTTGCTAATGTCTTGTTGTTGTCTTAAACTGAGCCAGATATTAGTGTTATTTCTGTCTCAAGTACAAATATAGATCCAGTATGTGTTTAGCATATCTTAAGCACTAAGATATGAGAAATGAAAAAATGCAAAATGTTGACTCCCAGCTGACTTTAAATTCTGATAGAGCTAGCCCCCCCGCCCCCCCAACTGATATTGATCCTAATTGTGTGTGGCTGTGGATAAGACGGCAAGCAACTGTTTCCCAATATGTTGAGGGTGGGAGAAACACACAGAGATTGATTCTGTATGTTAGGCTCTCAGAGATATTTAGGGCCAACACTAACTGCCTCTTTTTTTCTTTTTGCCTGAATTGATAAGATGGTTTAATTTGCAAAACATGCATTAGTATCTATTTTTTCTGTTTTAAAGTGAATTGTCAACCTTGGAAGTAGTAGTTAATGAATAAAACAAACATATAACAAATGAACTCAAAGTCCACTTACTAGCTTTTTCAGGAACCTTCGACCACATTTTACGGATCACGGTCAGGGTTTGCTAAAGAAGCAGGTAAGTTGACCTTACACTTTCTTTTTGTGAATAGTTGCATTATAATTTTTACTTTCTTGTGTGGTGAATATTTTGGAGATGTACATGAATAAAATAGATTCCAGGGATGATCAAAAAGCTGTCCAACAAACTTTGTCACAAGACTGTTGTCAGTCATTTATGGCCAGTCATCAACTTCAAAGGTGAAACATTTACTGTCTTTAAAATGGGACTAGAAGGCTATGGAATGCAACAAGGATACAGTATTACCAAGCAGATGGGCGAAAAAAAAAAATAGCACAAGATAGATCTCTATTGAGATGCAAAGCAGGGAAAGATTTCCCCAATACATCCCACAATAAGCTGTCCTGGTTTACTGAATGGACCAGATGTCCCCCGTGGTGCACACTAGAGCAGCAGGTGCTTCGCCGAGACTGGAAGTGTGTCATCTTGCTGTATCTAAAATAAATAAAGCGGCTGCATGTGTTCCTCTTCCCCCATGGATTAGATGACGAAGCAGGGAGGGGGAGGGGGGGGCAGTTATATGATTGGGAGCATGAATGTATCAGTGTCTTATGTTTCTTGTGTTTATGTGGACATTTTGGTGAGGTTTCCTCTAGCTTCTATCATAGTAGTCATTTGCTACACATATAATTCTCCATACTTTATTTTGTCCAGCTTTGTTGTCCTTGTTCTTAGCTGTCTGTTTTAAAAAAATGTAAATCTGAGTCAAATTGCTCATATGTGCACATATACTTACATACGCACATACATGCCTATAAAGCTGATTCTGATATGTTACAAGCAATATAATAAATTCTTGGCCACTAGGTGCTGCAGTGCTAAATGCTTTACTAAGTTCACCAGATAGCTGTCTGATGGAACAGGGATGAGAGGGGTCAGATAACATCTTGTGATTGCTGATGCTGAAAGTAAAAGTATTCTTATCTTACAAGTTCTCAGTCATTATCTGGTCCGGTTTGTTCAAAAACACCGCTGTTACTCTTTAACTCAGATAGGACTTTGCTGTCCATATCTAGTCATGCTTTTTCTTAAACCTTTCAAAAGTCAGTATCAGTATGAGTTTATTATCTCTAAATATGCCAATAAAAAAAAATAACAAGGCCATAATTTGCCAGCTTTTCCCTTTTCCATAAAATATTTTGCCCTTGCTCTCAGTAACGAGAACTAGGGGGTTGGAAATCAGGAAGTAGACAATCCTACATCATGGGTGGAGGGGGTAAAATGTACAATCTTTGGTTGTTGGGTTAAACAGTCCCCCTTACATCTACAATAATGATTTAGCACAGCAACTGGTCTGGACGGTAACCTCCGCTTCTGAATAATGAAGAGAATGCGGAAGTGCCTCTAACTTGTATTATCTCTCATGGCCAGCAGGGGGCGACTCCTCTGGTTGCAAAAAGACGTTTGATTGTATAGAAGTCTATGAGAAAATGACTACTTCTCACTTGATTTATTACCTCAGTAAACATTGTAAACAGTTTATGGTCTCATTCAACAGGGTATGCTTTAGGGCTTGGCAACCTTGTGGTTGACAGGTTGCTACCACAGCGTTGTCCGGTCTGGGAGTTGTCTGGGATTTCGACTTAACACTTTAACCCTTTCACAGTGTATATCTTAGTTCATGAAAGTTAATTGTAACACTTTGGTCACGTAAAAATGTCTTACTTAGCGTTCGGTTGTTCTTAGCTCCACCCTCTCATGTCACATCTGGTTGCAAAAAAACCAAGATGGTGACGGCCAAAATGCCGAACTTGACAGTCTATGGTATTTGTTCATTCCAGACAGCCTTTACTCCAAACCAATTCTCGATAGGCTATGTCAGTCTCAAACAGTGGTCGGTCAACATGCTTCCGGGGGGATTTTTGTTGCACCAACTCAATTTCAGATCTTGGAAGGATATTCTGCAAGTCTGAGGAGTGTAAATACTGTACTCTCGATAATGACTCTGGCGTGACTACACAACGATGGCGCTTTAAATGGCTTTCAGTTGAACTGTTTCACCATCTAAGAAAGAAGGCAAACTGAAACTGTTCTGTTGAGTTCATGGCACATAATCCAATTTAAATGCATCCATCCATCACCAGCTAACTACTGTGTCAGTGGGACAAGTTTAAACTGATATTCACCATTCTTTGTGAGTACAACACCCTCACTTGTGAAGCTTCATCCAACTGTTTCAAATTCATCAAAAGGTAACAAAGTCCAATGTAATGTATTCTAAAAATTCTAATTCCTCAAAACTTTTACGAAACTTCCAACCTTGACATCCAGCTGTAAATCAATTACATCCATGATGTGTGAAATGCAAATAACCATAATGTGATGAACAAAGCATCATTTCTACTTTACTTTATTGCAGAGTCTGCGGGCTGCGCTCTGTGTAAATGGTGTGTGTGTGTGTGAGAGTGTGTACACATACATCGCATACTCCATTGTTCAGTGAAATCTGTCTGGCCTGTATTGTCCTTATGTGATGGTATTGTTGCTGGTATTGTTTGAGCCAGTCAGTTTGTGCCGAGTTCCTGTGCATCATGACGGCCATTATGCCGCTGGAGGCCGGAGCCATGTCAGATCGATCGAAGCGTAGGGGAAACAAAGAGACAGCACAGCTTGGCTTGAAGCATGGGGTAATGGGCTGAGAAAAAAAGGGAAAAAAAACAAAAAAAAAGATGATGGGTATGAGAAAACCAGAATGCTTAAGCTGCATGGGTAGAGGCATCATATGGGGGAGAAGGGACAGAGAAAGAGTGTGCTGGGGAACACAAAGACATCTGCATGATAAAGTCCATGTAGAAGGACTTTAAATAAGACTTAAAATGAGATACTGACAATGAATGGAGGTAAATGGTTTTAAGCATGATGACTTGGACTGTAGTGAAAAGGTAAAATGTAAGTTTACGTAGAAGCAAAAGGTCCTCATACCTAAATGACGAAATCGATCATTCGTCAGTGCATTATAACACGATCCTTATGATCTGACGCCACTGGGTCGAACACACTTTTGTTAATGTTAGGTAAAGATTTGTTTTTATTATTAATGTTGGTTGAAACAAACGCAAAAGATTTATCTGTGAGTAGGAGTGTGCAAATCTTCCACACTGGATTTCATTTCATGTCTTTATTTGTGATAGTGTACAACAATGACAGAGGAGCTTTCTTTGGCCATGGAATTCTCATTCTCAGGCTCCCTCTGACAATGCGGCAAAATGTAAAAAAGAAAAGAAATCGACATGCAAATAAATTAAATTAGAGACATAAAACATGAAATAGTGCAGAAGTTATACAATGGACAAAAATATACAGTATATAGAGAATAGAATGAAATACAACATAATATAAAATACAATATTGTGGTAGACTGGTGTGTAGTAGTGATAATAAAATAAAGACATAAACTGGATTTATATATATACAGTACATTGCACGCCTAACGGGTCCCCCTTGTCCTGGTGCAACTGTCAACCGGTGCGTTAGCCCATCTTGTTAGCCCGTCTTGTTAGCCCGTCTCGTTAGCCATGCTTTGTGGATGTGACTTTTTTGCAGTATCATCAACATTCATATCTAAAGCCTTCAGCCACCTGTGGAGAGTCTGTGTTCGCATGATTTTTCTTTTTTTTTAGAACGCACACCCGCCCTGAATATTAAAATTTCATGTAAGGCAGACTAACTTGAGGCTGAGGGGTCACTGACGGATGATTCGACTCATCAATTTTACAGAAGCTGCTTTAAAAGTTTGCCTAAAACTCTTAAACCTATTACACCTGAGGAATACAACAAATGGAGGCCGTCTTGTGATGGGATCACACCAGCCACAATAGCAAATCGGGCAAGGCGCGTAAAGTGGAGGGGCCGATGTTGCCTTCCCCTATTTCCAACCCCCTTACTTTCGGCGCCCCTGCTTGGACCACACCCATCTTCTAAAATCAACCTTCAGTTTGATCTCAACCACCCACCTGTAAGGTTTCGTGACTGCAGCTTCTACGGTTGGGACCATAGACTGTACATAATAAGTGGACGTAGTCATCGTGACATCACGATGATTTGTGGACTGCCGTTAAGAAGCCTCGAGTTCAGCAATTTGGTTGTCCCCATCTTGGATTATGGCTGTCACAGAGGTATGACATAGAGACATTGTATACGTCTCTGGTAGCAGCAGCGACCTGTCAATCACAGTCAGCCCGCCCTAAAGTATACCCTGCTTTATGGTCTATTTCATGGTTCTCAACTGGTCTGGCTGCGGGACCCACCATCACCCCTTAATGACACACCGCAACCCAAATGTTCAACTTCTCAAATGTATTTAATGAAAAGATGGTGCAGTTTGAAGCTGAGCTGGAAATGTCCTCTGCAGTCGTAGTAGTAGGGAGCTCTCTTGTGCAGAGAAATTGTTCCTGTCCGTTTCACGTAAACGAGTAAAACTGCTTTGTTTGTTATGTCTGTAGATTCGTCCATTTGTAATGCAAAATTACCACTTGCCTAAATTCGAGCTGTGGTCTGTTGTTTGATGTCATCCGATATGTCTTCAATTCGCCTACTTATAGTGTCATTTGACAGAGGTATAGTTTTCAGTTCATCCCCTGCTGATTGATCCAACACGTCCATGTCAATGGCTGCAGGTAAGTAAGACACTTTTGTGGTGTTCCAAATGCCGCTTCAGTTTTGACGGCTTCATGCTTTCTTGTACCAGAATCTTGCTGCACAAAACACACTGAGGTTTTTGCCCTCTTCTGTCCTCAATGTAAGAAAATCCATATCTCATGTAGTCGGTGTTGAAGTTGCGTTTCGCTCAATTAGCACATGAAAACAAACTTTGTGGGTGTTCTTCTATACTGTAAAATGGCGGGTGTCTATTAGCATTACAAGGCATTAACGCCAAATACTGTTAAGGAGTGTGAATAACTCCATTGCATAAAAAATCCCCGTCAAAATAAAAGCACAGGATTATTTTTTTTTTACCCACTGAAAACGGGTCCGCAACCCACTTTTGGGTCGCGACCCACCACTTGAGAATCACTGGTCTAATTGATTCTAAATAGACCATAATTTACTAAATGAACATCATACTGTATTGAAGAAGACTTGAAACTAGAGATTGAGACCATAAACTCATGTTTACAATGTTTACTGAGGTAATAAATCAAGAGAGAAGTAGAGTCACTTTCTCATAGACTTCCACATCGGTTTCACTCGGCAGAACCGAAGGTTGCCGCCTGGTTATGACGCTCTGACAAAATCACAAACAATCACAAAAACACCTGGTAAAGCATTCAAAAACAATTTTTTGTGGTGGTTCCTGCAGGTGTCTCCAGGACATGATGATGGTTATGAGAGCAGAAAAAAAACAAAATGATTTTGATGTACAAGTTTAATAAAAATGATGTTGCTGAGGAAGGTTGTGAGAAGTGTCTATAAGAGGGAGAAATGCTAAAAAAAACAAAATGATTTTGATGTACAAGTTTAATAAAAATGATGTTGCTGAGGAAGGTTGTGAGAAGTGTCTATAAGAGGGAGAAGGGAGAGCTTGGCGTCAGATGATGCTGCGGCTTGTTGGGCCTCAGCGGGTGGCATGGCCTGTTTCATAGTCAGCTGAATAATGTCAAATCCAATTAATGTGTCTTATCAAGCATGTTCTTCAGCATTGTGATGGACTACAGAATTGTTTTTCCCATGCTGTTTCCTCCCCCCCCCCCCCACACACACACACAGACATACAGACACACACACACACACATAGAGAGAGAAAGTCCTCCGCTCAAATTGACAAAAAAGGACTGAATCTTATGCTACTTTAGTAGCGTCTTCAGTGCCCCCTACCCCCCATTCCTTTCCTTTCACCAGTCTGTATTATAGTATTTAGACAATCCCATTAAAACTGCTCACTGAAGCCAACATAAACTGATAAAACAAAGTCCTGTAAATACAGTTGGTGAGTTTCATTTCTCGGTTGGTGGTTTAGATTTGAGCTACTTTCTTATTACACTCCATAAAAGGTGATGACGATCCACTTCTGGTACTTCCTGCTCCCCCCAAAATAAATCGAAAACCTTGCTCTGGAGTTTTCAGAAGTGATAGTCACTGACAGTGGCGGTTGGTCAATAGAGGGCCATGGGGCCTGGCCCCACCTTGAGCCACACAAAAAAAAAAAATATATATTATTATTATAATAATCATAAATTATACAAATTGTCAATATTTGTGTTTTTGAACTATGGAATGTACCCAGTAATATGTGTAAAATATGATATCTGCGCAAAATATATGCTTTTCCTGCTCGTCCTTTCCGCCTGTGTGCTCGTCTGCTCGTGCTCTCCGCCTGTGTGCACGACGCGTCTCAGAACGCGCAGCTAAGGGGGCTAAATCGTTTTGGTGTGTAAAGCAGTTTAGCCAATAGCTGATTAAAGATATAAATGAGTGACATACAATTTAGCCAATCAGCGCCCTCAAATAGATTCAGCGTGGGGCCAAAACGATTTGGCCCCCCTAGCTGCGGGTTCTCGTCAGTTGAAGTCTCTACAGGCAAGCGCGAGCGCCAGCGCAAGCACTACTCCTCCAAGTCTCGTTTGAGAGGAGAACTTTGGCGGAGATTCTGCAGCCAAAAAGCTGATATCAGATCAGGCTGACCTCACAATCAGACAGCAGACTAGCAGGAAAGGGAAGCAGTACATGCGAAGCTTCTGTACTAGCTGTACACCAGACAGGTTTGGCTAGCTGGATGACGTCATGCTAATAATGTATTTAGCTTTTTAAAACAACGGGGACAGATCCAGCATGGACAGTTACGGGAGTGAGGGATGAGGAGGTAAGGACACATGAGAACACCAGGGCACACATGGAGAACTCTGTCAAGCTACATATTAGGCAAAGTGAACATATTTTCTTCTACATAGTTGTCCTCAGTCTCATCTGCTTAACTTGGTCATGGAGGCATCAACATTTAATTGAGATGGTAAATTAACAGTGAAAAGTCATCATAGCTTAATTTAACATCAGTATTCATAATTACACTTCATGTTTACTTCTCCTGATCTTTACCTCCTATAACAAGGTCCATAGGGGCATCTCAATAAATAAACATGTTATATTATATAAGTGTTATTTACTGCTTTTTTCGTGTTGGAATAAATGTTAAATATTTAACTGCAAAGTAGTAATGCGTGTTTGATACTTAAATTGTTTTGCATTAAATCATACTGGGATGTTTGCTGAAATTGATAGGATGGCCCTACCTAGAACATTTTCCACCAGCCGCCACTGGTCACTGACAAGTCAAGCACACCCATTTTGAATCTTCTTGTAGTTCTTTGCACATAATTAGCATCTAAATTCCACTACCCACAGCCGAAACAGCCTCATCTAAAGTCTCGTGTTGACAAGCATAATTCAGTCGACTCAAACTGATCTTCCATAGATTTCTTCATGTCCATCCAAAAGTGTGGTAACTCGTCACGCACATTTATTAGCATTTTCTTTTGCTGATCTGGACCTGGGTCTTTGCAGAGTTGGCCGAGTCCAGCCCGCAATACTTGCACTATGTAAAGCCCTTCTCGGATTTGATTTATGTAGGGAAATTTCAACATTACCTGCGCTGGTCAATGATTTTATCCGGAGCGCTTAAGTGGGTAACTTTCATGAACTGAAAACACATGTTGAAAGGATCACAGTTGTAAGACGAAGACACAAACAATTCCTGGACCGGACAACGCCGTGGTAGCGATCTGTCTATCACAAGGTAGCCCCGCCCTAAATCATACCCTTTTTTATGGTATGTTTTAATCTAAATGGACCATAATTTACTGAATGAACGTCATACTGTATTGAAGAAAACTTGAAACTAGCGATTGAGACCATAAACTCATGTTTACAATGTTTTTCGAGGTAATAAATGAAGTGTGAACTAGGGCTATTTTCTAATAGACTTCTATACAATCTGACTTATTTTTGCAACTAGAGGATTCGCCCCCTGATGGCCATTAGAGAGAGAATGTTTGAGTTTAAGACCCTTCCACATTGGCTTCACGTTTGTACTGCACTCCCAGGTAACTCAAAGGATCAATGTTTCAATCCATCTTGGGGGTATTAACTTCTTGACATTGTCTGTCCCGCAGAGAATGTAGTAGTGTGGGGGGGAGTTGACTCTCATTCGTGGAGTGAATGCAGACCCTGTCCCTCAGATCTGTGTTGTTTCTGTGCACAGTGACTGTGAAGGGCTGACCCAACAGAGTTCAGCATATGCCCGACTCAAATGAGTTGTACATTACACAGAAACAGGCGTAACATAATTGAACAGACGGCCATAGATTTATATTCATAGATACAGGCATGGACAAATACTCGGAGTGAGGTCGCTAAGGCCATGGGGTCTACTGTATGGGATCTTTGGTGAGAGAGACAAAGGCAGCACCTGCTGTGGGGCAGCACTGAGTGGACACCCAGTTGGTGTACATCACTGGTGAACACTGTTTATCCGCCCGGAGAAAGGTTTGCCCCCTGTGTTCTAAAAAGTCTTTATTGTATCTGTACTCTCATAACCAGCATTGATGTCTTAGTCTGTCCCTTCTTTTGTTGGGTTATGGACATGTTGTTACCTAAAAGAATGGTTCAGCATTTTGGAATACATCGATTTGCTTTCCTTCTAAGTCGAGATAAAACATAAAATACCCTTTGAACCATTTTTGAACCATCGTGCACCTATTTAAAAATATATATGTGAATACTTAAAAAAAAAAAAAAATCAAATTCTTTTTTTTAGTTCTCTCTATTTTAATTTCAAAATCCTTGTTCCTCAAAATCCAAATCCAATCAAAAGCAAAACAAAATATGATGTGAGCTAGTGCCAACCATCTTCAAGCAATAATACCATACAATCTATCCATCAATCAATCTGCAACTTTCTCTGTATCCTCTGTGGGTCCGTATCGCGCTATTTTCTAGGCCCACTCCCTTTTTAGATGACAAGTCCCTCTTGTAACTGTACACCTTTACGTCACAGTACAGAAGCTAAAGATGCTCTGTCTCCTTCCATTTCACTCAGACTTTAAAAGCTGGGCTTAGGACGGGGTTAGCTTTGCTTAGCATAAAGACTAGCTGAAAGCTGGAGGAAACAGCTAGCGTAGCTCTGGCTCTGTCCAAAGTTCAAATATTGTGTCTTGTGTATTTATTTGGTACATAAACAAGAATGTAGCTTGTGGTTTAATGGGGAGTTACGTGCTGGAACTGTCTCTTGGTGACTGTGCAGCTTCCGAGAATCTCGTCACATTGAAGTTGTACAACTGCACTATAGCTGGAGATGCTGCACAGACGTACTCATCAAGAAATAGTCCCACCATAAAATGACAGTGTTGTTTTTACATTTCTGTAAAGCAACATTAGTGAGCTTTAGAGCTGTTGGTCGAACCTCGGACAGAGGCAGGCTAGCTGTTTCCCCTTGCTTCCAGTCTTTATGCTAAGTTAGGCGAACCACATCCTGAGTCCAGCTCCATACAAACTTGAGATGGATATCAATCATCTTCTCTCTTTCTCAGAAAGAATGATACCTTTACGTTACATACACATAAATAAGGTAATGTTGATAAATAGTACAGCCCACATAAACCACTGTAATGGAATTGTATATTTTTGGTCTGCTACAGCAATGTAGCAACATAAATCACTCGTTCTATGTTCACCTTTGAGAAAAATCTGAAATTTGTATTTTATATTTATTGGTTTCCTGAAGGTATCTTGTAGTTTTTCATTCATTTGACAGGATACCATTCTGGTACAGCAGCCCCTCTAGATAACACAAGAGCCACAGACTTTTAACAAAAAACAACATTAGCTTTCCTGCTAAAGTCTACCTCTTATCCAAAGTGACAAGTTATAGTGATAGTTAAACATGATAGTTCAGCCCTGGCCCTCCTTTTTTTCTGCTTTATGGTCCGCTTTTCATTGGCAGCACCGTGTAATAAAAAAAGAAAAATCAAAGACCATTGAGATCTTAAATACATGACACACACAAGCAGAGCTTCCTGTATTAGATAGATAGATAGATAGATACTTTATTCATCCCCAGGGGGAAATTTGTTTACATTGTACACTATGCTGTACTTTTTCAAAACTGTCAAAGAGTCTGACGCTTTTTAATCCAACCAAACAGGCTGTTCAGAAAACCAAAATAAACACACGCACATTATTAAACAGGCGGTGAGCCTTCGCTGTTCAGCAAGGCCAACCCGTCTATGGTTCACTGGACAACTATAAAACTTTGCCTCCTCTGAATTACATGCCACAAGCCAGGCTGGTTGCCAGGTGGGCAGCTGGCATCAGCTGACATCATTGTCTTTGATTGTGGTGAGAGGCGAAGGCTTAATAGGCTCATTCTTTCCTGTTCTCTCAGCATTCAGCTGCTCCACGAGCCCACACTTCTGTGTTAACACGACAAAGAGAAGATAGTGAGGTGCACACAGGGGAACAGTTAGTTTGAAAAAAAAACCCCACTACATTCATTAGCTACTGAGCTGCTCCACAAGAAAGACGGGGGACTTGCTTCAAGGACAATTCTGGCGATACAATAACATCATGTGCATACCTTTTATACATATTCAGCTAGTGTTGCTTGGTAATAAACTATAGATTGTATAGAAGAAGTGGAAGTAGTCACTGTGACCCCACCCACTGGTTTGTAGACTTCCATTTTGAAGTCTCGAATTTTGGTATTTTCACAACAGGATGGTTTTACTGCAATATCCTCATACTTTTTAGAGAACATTTACTGTGCACGCATTGAATCAAAGCAGGTTACTGAACTGACTGCCTCTATAACCATGTGACTGTAGGTGAGGCCCACTTTTCGAGAACACATACTTCCACACCCACGCACTTCTCAAATCTTCCCTTCCTTTGTCACACTGTGTACAAAGTATTAGCATATCTGTGCACCTGATTGTGTACACATCGAAAAACTCCTGCAGCATGTTATGTATATGTCTACTTGTAAGACATGATGCAGGGTGAGAAACATTTGTCAATAAATTCAACATAAAATACAAAAAAATTAGTGCTGGGCAACGATTAAAATATTTAATCGCAATTAATCGCATGGATTTTTTGCGATTAATCGCATTGTTATGGCAAAGTTCAGTAATGAATTCAAAAGTAGTGTATTACGCACTTTTATTTTAAAAGTACTGCTATATGAACAAAAGGTCAATAACATTTGGTTCACGAGATGCAGGTCGCATGTTTTATACTTAATGTGAATATAATTCATACTTTGTTGGCATCTTATTCTGAAAACTGGATGTTCGTCTGAAGAAACCGGATGTTGTCTCACCTTAATGTTTCCGCTAACTTTCAAAGTCCTTCGCTCGCTCCCGATCTGTGCCGTTTAAATGCGTTTACCGTGAATTTCAGCATATAGGTGCACTAAAGTGTAAGTGTCTGCTGAGTTGACCACAGAGATCTAAGTGTCTGCTGACTTTACCGCAGCGATGTCCAGTAGTCTCCAGGGAGAGCAACAGCTGGTGCAGCTTCTCTCTTTATTTCTGCCCCCCCCCCTCGACCAGAAGCGGAAGTCGCCTTTTCTCTACGGCAACCCTGAAGGGACATCATATCTCCAATACAAAACGATAAACATGAGACAGTCTGTTACAATAATAATTTTTTTTTGTTAGTTTTTTAATTATTATTATTATTTTTTTTCCCCATCTCAAAAGGCTCAAGGAAACACACACACACACCCACACACAACTGAAAGGATGTTTGCTGGCTTTTATCCCACTGTTCTTGTCATCCTCTTGTTGTTATGTATTTGTATTCTCTTGTCTTTCAATAAAAAAATAAAAATAAATAAATAAAAAATTATAATAAATATTAAAAAATGCGTTAATGCGCGATAAAATAATTGTCGGCGTTAATTAATGAATGCGTTAACGTGAAATTAACGCGTTAACTTGCCCAGCACTAAAAAAAAATATACAGCATGATTTTATCATTCACCGTCACAGATTTCATGTCTTTTTGCCTTCATGTAATTTCCTATTTCAAAAAATCCCAGAAAAAATTTGCTTGTGACTGGATGGTTGATGGTTTGAGGCCCACACTAAGAGCTATTTTTACCAACATCTCTTGCAATAAACTTGGACATATCATATTGTTTGGCTCTTAGGAATTTGATGGATTTACTAACACTTTTAAATAAAACACTTTTATATGTAAGGGAAACTTTTAAATCAACGAGCATTTGCAGTATGTGGCTAAAACAACCCAGTCGCCATAAAAAATGTTGGCAGTGTACATTTATGCGAACCCTGTATATGTTGAATGTCGACATTTTTTGCATTCAGTCAGAGAAAGTGGCGTAGTATTTTGAGCGTCACTTACGGGGTATGAATGTCATGTGGTATAATAATAAGTGTAACATGTAAAAAAGTCTACTAAGGGCAGGTGGGCGGTTCAAACAATGACAGGACTTTTACCCAGGAGACTGCTGTTTGTGTCACATGTGAAACCACAAGTTTACCTAACGCATGTTATGTTGTTACACATGTTACATAACGTTACATAAGAAAGTCCGCTATGGACAGTTATAATTTATTTACACTAGTTACCTTGTTACAAACAAACACAGGACTTTCACCCAGGAGGCCGCTGTTTGTGTTCCATGTGAAACCAAAAGTAAACTTTCACTTTACACCTGTTACGTTAACTTTGTTATGCTTGTTACGTAACGTTAAGTAAGGATGTCGCAATTATACGATTATTTATTTATTTATTTATTATTATTATTATTATTACGTGGTTCCGTTTTTATACTACGTTGTTATGTTGGTACGGCTGTTATGTTACGTTGTTATGGTTGTACGTTACGTTATTACATTTAAGCAGTTTTGTTGCCTAAACTTAACAAATCGTCTCAGAACGTTAACCCTGTGACATTGTGCATTTATGCAAGCATGATACGAGGCAGATATGAAACATATTTATGAAACGTATTTTAGGGTCATTCAATGTATCTCGTGTTTTGCAGAAACGTACAATGCCAACATTTTATGGCGACTGAGTTAGGCTAAAATGTCTGTTTCCCATCTTAAACAAGTTCTCTAAGTTTACAGACAAGAAGTGATGATTTGTGTTCATTAAAAAGCAGAAGAAAGTAAAAAAAACGTAAAGGAACTCCATATATGGGCTTCCTGTTTGGTCTTAAGGAACCAGTAGGTTTAAAGTGTCAGTGTGTCTTTCACAATGACACACCCTAACTCTTGTGCTCTATGTAAAACAGTGCTGTTTTATGAATAGGGTATTTACAATGGACTGATAACATGAGATAACAAAAGTTCAGAGGATACACGCCGACAGTTTTTCCCTGTGACGCATATACTGTGCTCATTCTCTCTCCCACTTATACCCATGCATCCCTCTCCAGCTTGCTTTTATCTCTGCAACTCGATGAGCAATGATTTGCAGTGCATAACAGGCCGCATACAAATCCACTTCATAAAATGAAATTAAGAAAAACAGGCTGAAGCATACACCAGAGACAGGGACATAGACACATCTACAACAACAGCAGATGATCTATTTGAATGGAAGGATTGCTTTGTACTCAAATTGCACAGTTAGCTTCGTCACACAGAACTACGTTAGCTAACTAACAAAAGCTACTCGCGCCCGAGACAAACAAAAGCTCTGTATTCATTCAAAATATATTGATGGATGATTCCACTTTACATCTGGGAACACGACAACATAGCAGAAAACGACGTCTGACGGATCAAGAAACACAGGAGCAGTGGAAAGGTCAAAGGGTCACTGAAAGATTCGGACCATTGATATGTCCAGACAATTATGATTGACATCAGCATCATTATTTCTTCCTCCCTCGCCTGAGCTTCTAAATTACCCACCCCCCATGTCTGCCCTTCATCTACCTCCCAGCTCCCTTCACCCATCCCTCCAGCCTTCGCTCTCTCTTCCCACAGTCCTGTGTATGTGACCTTTAGTCTGCCTATTGTTCTATAAGTGGGCCAAGAGGAACCAGTCATCTGCTTATTGAACCAGTGTTTAGGAAAATGGGGGACGTGCTTAACGCCGGTTATGGACTGTGTGTGTGTTTAGGATATTAAACATATGTTGTTCAGTGTTAATCCTATGAGGATATCCTATTGTTTATTTAAGGATTATGGATAAGGAGCATATGCATGTGGACTGTTGCATAATGACATATGTAATGACATAACTACACACTAATCTCCTGTCTGATAAAATGGTGATTTTAACGCATTGTGCCGGTGTCATCATTTCTCCAACCACTTTTATTTGACATCTGCTGTCTTGAGTAAGTGTCACTGTCACTGTCGGTGCTCATTATCTATTTGTGAACAAACTGAGGTCACTTTCACATTGATGTCAAGTGTAGATCTTTTATGTGTTTCATTGAAACTGTTTAGTGGTCTTGTATTGACTTGACGCTTTGGCAATATTGTCTGTAACACTTGTGCTAATAAAACATATTAAAACTGATTGTCTATGAGAGAGTGAACCAGATGTTCTAAAATTCTGGATGCCCAAAATAACTCCAATTTCGTTACACGTGATAGTAACAAAAGCACAACTTCACAAGCAAAATGTGTGAAGTTAGAATAAATCATACTGAATAGAGGCCAACTCTCTGGCATCCCTATAGCACTATCTGGCAGTAACCAGCACTCAAACTGGTAACAAAAAAAAAAAGAAAGACAAAAGAAGGAAATAGCTGGACTCCAAAGGAAAAAAACAGAATGCAAGAAAGTGTCCCCCCCCCCCCAAAAAAAACTTAAACGGAAAATAATGGAAGAAACCCAGAGCAACTGAGGGATGCCTCTCACAGGATGGACAGACATGCAATAGAGATAATTATAGAGAGATTGTAAACATGTATGAAGAATGGACCCGAGAGGACATTGAGTAACTTCAGGTGTTGCCAAACTGGTAGGACCTGAGCCGCACAGCCTCCCCTCCACCATGGAGACCTGAACGATGACACACCATTCACACACATAGGAGGCGAGAACAAATAGAGAGGGTGGGTGAGATAGAGAGAGAGAGAGAGAGAGAGTGCTGCGAAATTATAGATGTATTTAAGTTCAAATTGTTTATTGTCATATGCACCATGCAAAATACACACATATTGTTAGTTCATGAGTGCAGTTGGTTCAATCACTGGGATATCAAGGTCAAAAGGAGTACATTCTTACAATTGTTTGTCTTTTCAAAATAAACTTCCGTTTTCAAATGGCAGCAACAAAAGTAAATGGTTAGGTTTGGGAAAACATTTTGGATGGGTTAAAAACAAGTTTGTTTGTTACGTAGTTAACTACGTTACGCTGAGTACCTTACGTCCACGGGGTAAGTTAAATGCACTACGTAACTTAAAATAAGTCAACGTTGATTTATGGTTTCACGTGGGAACAAAGTCCCGTGTTTTTTGACCCATCCACCCCAACTCTCGCGCCTACACGGACTTCATGTTTTTTTTTATACCGCATCACCTGGCTTCCTCCTTTACTCCCACCATAACTACGGCCAGATTTTGGCGCCTAGGGCTGCTGAACACACTTCCGTATTTGCGACTTGGGAGTGAGAATGCGCTGCTCAGGGACGTCGCCAACAACCCAAGGACCTCTCGGACAAGAATTACAGAGCTCTGCTTGATGAACATTAGTGTGGTGTGTAAATTCACAAATAGAGCAATTTTTTTTTGTTAGTTTGTTAGTTAGCGAAACAAGAGAGCGTGAAGCTACTGGACAAAATCTCCAATCATCAACCGATAGTAAAATAATACATTGCACAATCATTTTGGTTTTGTCTGCCTTCCATACCAAAGTCAGATGACATTATTGATATCAGATTCATATCGGTTTCCGTGCATCCTGAACAGAGACACAATCGGTCCAAGAATTGGTTAGCCTAGCTTAGCACAAAGACAAGAAGCCGGTGTAGCTGCTATAGGCTAGCTCTGTAGAAAGCGGATAATTGCCTGAAACAGCTGTTAACAGTTTTAATGTCCCATGATACTTTGAGCACTGATTTATACGGGAATCAAAATCTCATTAATCCAAAACCCAGTGCAGGCAAACTCAACCAGATGCTCTAACTGGGAAAAGAGAAGGAGACGGGCAGGGGGGTTGTTGGGAGGTTATGGCAGGGGAGAAAGAGGGGGAAGTAATGGGTCATGGGAGGGGTGTGGGGGGGAGCAGAAAGAGGAAGGAGAGGAGTAAAGAGAGTGCAGCGGAGGGCTGAAGGGGGTTTCCAGCCATGCATCTCTCTCAGCTCCTAGATTCATGGCTGTCAAGGATTAGACAGAGAGACAAAAGTTCAGAGGTCACCCTCCCCCCCCCTCCTGTCCTGACCTACCATTTGCTGCTGGGTTGAACTGCAGCTTGGGAGGAGAGAGGCTCCTTCACACACTTTATCAAAAAATATTAAACTCAGGGGGAACAAAATAAAACAGACACTGACTAAAGAAAAACACCAGGTTTCATATTTGCTGAACATTTTTCACCCAACATATGATCTAAACTTTAGACTTCCTGAAGTACCACACCAACACACATATAACTAATTCATTTTAATAACAATCGACTTGCGTGTGCAGAGTAACCTCGACTTAAATGAAGCATTGGAGTACATATTTTAGCGTTTTTTCCTTCCTCCCCTTCTCGCTACATACATTTTTACAGTATCACGACGAGAAGCAGTAATGATATTAGCAGCAATAGTAATAGTAAAAGTAGTGGTAATGAAAAAAACAAACATTTAAATGATATATTATTATATTTATGTTATAATTTACAGTATATACCCCAATTATTAATATCTACAGCATTAGACAACCTCAGAACAACATAAGCATTCATTTGGAGTTGCGTTGTGTCCACCTGATGAATGTAAATTCAATATTCAATCTCTTCTAACTCTGTTTTTGGTCTCAACCAACAACCTGAGGGAACTACCTATATGTCTCTCTTTAACCGTTAAGGTTACGGGCCAAAACAAAACAAAACAATGAACTGAAAGACTGCAGCTCTCATGCATTTCTCAATAACAAAATTGATTAGTGCTGGTTTAAAGGGGCAGTGTGTGAGATATGGCTATAATTTTAGTTTAAAACATTCAAAAAACATTATCAACAAAACGTTAAGAGGATACAGCGTTGACGTCATGTCAAAGACGTCTGTGTGTTGTGTTGCAGAGATATCTACTGAAATGCTAACCATGCTAACCAGCTAGCCCTGGCCCGTGCTGTCTTGTAATACCTTTTTCCTTGAGAATTCGACTGGCTGTAACAAAATAAGTTCTCCTTCTATGTAGACGATATTCTGTAGAATTAATGCCAAGCTAGGGGGCACCTTCATAAAAAATATAAAATATAAATTGCTCCCTTTTGATGTCTGATTCTTCCTCAAAGTGATTTACAGAGCAGACAGGAGTTTAAGGGACTTTCCAACCCTGACGAGTAAAATCTTGGGAGACATGTTTTTATTGGGTGTTTTAAATACACATTACATAATGTCAGCTGTCACAAATAAAGTCAAATTTGTCAGCAGTTTCAAACTTTGAATACTCAAATCGATCTCAAATATCTAATTAATGTAACTTTTTCTTTTTAACTGCCATATTTTGTCCTTAAAAATCTGTCTTCAAGAGATCAACTTGGTGCGAAACTGAAGCACTTTCTTGTGTCCAATTTCTTTTCTGTATTTAGTCCCTGAGGAACAACGAGGTGAGGAAAGACGGAATCTAACAGGAATGTGAGTGGTTGAAGTTCCTGAGAATCCAGTGATAGTATCTTTCCTTCTTCAAAAGCCCTGATGGTGGTTCACACTGGTGTACACTGGGTACACACGCACACACGGTGAGGACAACAGGAAGTACTTTTTGTTTGACATGAGAAGGAATCCTGAAACCGTGGAAAGAAGCAAAATGAGGTCGAAGACCATTAAAGTTGAACAAGTTGTTCGCTCAAGCATTCCTCTCCCTATAGTCTCCCTCACTGCAGTTTACTCACTGCACTGTACTCGTGTGTGAGACCTAACCTGAGGATTTGTTTTGTCTGATCGTCTGACTGCTTGTGGCCTGTCAGACTATTTTGTAGTGAGGTTGCCGTGTTCCAAGATGTCTGTTAACATATTATCCGGGTTTAGAACCTGATTCATGCAGAACTCCACAAACATATTGATACAATTTGGTAAATCAATACCTTCCTGAACCGTGTCAATTAAATTGAACATTAATATCTTCAAGCAGAATTTATGGCTGAGCTGTCGTATTGGATCACATTAGACTCTGCATGTGTACCTTATAAACTGGTCACTGAGTGTAGAATCAATTGAGACAAAATTCCGTCCAACAAAAAAAGCAAAAAAGGAAATAAATGTAGTGCTGATCTTTCCTAGAACATAGGCTAATCAGTGAAACTGATCACAGTATACTTGGTAGACCACACTGACTGCAGATGAGGAATAAGTACAGATCCTGGTTTCCTGGTATCCAAACCCTCCTTCTCAATGTCTTTTGGGTGGGTAGAGACAGAGTGAGGGGCACCCACTGAGGGGTGTATTGTCTTGGGGTTTTCCTCTTGTTAGCACCCTTGGCCTCTCAGTGTGCCGTGTCACACAAACACACACACACACATACATTTGCACACACCCTGCCGTCCACTCCACCCCCTCCCTGCCCTGTCTTTTCGGATCACTTAACAGGACAATTACTCTATCCATCTTTTCATCGTGGTCCATTGTGTTTGTACCCTCGGTTTAGAAAGCTTTTATGGGGAAACCATCTCTTTCTTTTCTTTCAACTCTTTCTTCTTGGCTACATTCACATTGTACCATTTATAACAGTGATGCTACTGCTTTAGGTTCAGGGTCAGTAGCAGACTTGTCAAGATTTAGAAGTGTGTTAAAGGCTTTAATGATTTGAAAGTGTACTGGTTTTATACCCTTATATGAGACAAAATAAATATTGTATACCCTTATCTTCCATATATTGTTAGCATTTCTTTAGTAAAGCAGTTGCTGCAGCCTAGAACATGCTAACAGGGTTAGCTTAAAAACAGCAAACTGAAACTGAGAAGGACTGTGGGAGAAAGGGCAAAATGCTGTGTTAGCTAAAGGTAAAAGGATCTCCCACAAACTCCAAAGCAGTTTGAGTTCCACTTTAAACAATCTCTTGTTATGTAGAAATTAAAAAAATGAGACATTTAGGCATAGTTAGCGCTGGAGTTAGCACTTTAATAGGGTGCAATGACTTCCTGCTTCATCTCAACAAAAAGCTTGCTAACAAGATACAATGCGTTAATGTATCTACTGCAAGTCTACTGTTTAAAATCGGTGTGAAAAACTGGGAATTTCGGGCTACACACATGCCAACTGCTAATAAAATAACAACTGACTATTATTAAAGCATTGTTGGAGCGTGTCCTTGAATCCACTGTACATTATACAAGTAGAAACATAATGTTTTAGAAAAGTAACATCTTATAAAAAGTAAAGTTTTAGAAATGTATATCTCCCTCCTAGCTTGAAATACATAAAACAAGCCTGAAAATTAAAAAAATCTGAAATGACTGCATGAAAGTCTATGACGCAGATTTGACTATTTTTCACTAATACTATTTAAATACTCTTATTTTGAAATACTACAAAAAATCCCACTACAACATAACTTTGTACTCTTTTGAATAGTGACTATATTATGGGTTTCCCACAGCATCATCCCAATAGCTAATAAATGGCTAGAGTTAACTTCAGTAACTCACACCTTAAATTCATTAGGGCAAGTAGGAAAGCCTACTCTGTTTTTTTGCAGATAACTTACAATATAATTATGAGAAGTAGAGGTTCTCTTTTAGGTGTGATCTGCATAGCTTAATCTCAAATACATAAAGCCGTGCAATTTCAGTGTGAGTGTGTGAACACAATGATTGGTGGTGGATCCGACTCAAGGTGCACCAGCTAAAATCTTGCCGAGTGCACCAAATGGATCGGGAACGGCTCTGCATAAACATCATGGTAAACAGGTCCAAGGCACCATGGATTTAGATTCTTAAGAATGTTTCTCCTCATATTGTCTTACACTTCTAGATTAAGAAAAAAAGTGTATATGTAGTGGGTGATACAAGGTTTTACAACACACATGTTTACAACCAATAAGCATACAGCCATCACACTGCCTATTAATTTGAAATAGGCAGTGTGATGGCTGTATTCTTATTGGTTATTAAAGCATGACACACTTGAAAAAGCACCCTTTAAAAAAAAGAGAGAATGCTAGTGCTGTCAATTGTTCCCTAACATGGTGCAGTACATTCTTTGGTTTCAATTCCCCCCGTTAGGAATTGAGTTGGGGGCAGGTGGTGGGGGATGAAGGGGAGATTCTTTGAGAAGAAGTCCTGGTCCGTTCTCTGTGCTGGTGTCCAGAATTGATAGCCGTGATACCAGACCATTCATGGACTTAAAAGGCGCTGAAGCACTTGAGGACCCACTTGGAGAGTCTTTCCTTCCCTTGACACACACACACACATACAGGGGGTGTGGGACGCTGTCTGTTGTGTAGCACTTCTACTTCATTAGCAGCTGATTCTACTATCAGATCTAATCTTTTGTGCTTAGCCATTTGGCCAATGCTATTAAGGTTTGATCAGGATTTAGGGAAAGACCATGGTCATAATTAACAGACGCCCAAGCTGACACGCGGTAAGAAACTAGAATCAAATTGAAAAGAACAATGTTTTGTTGACCCATTCCTCCAACCCAGCGTCCTCCTTCTACCGACTCTATAATGGCGTCACTTGACTTCCTCCTTTGCTACAGATGAACAAGAGTCAGGATTAAAATTGCAACTAGATCAACAATATTTGTAATTTTGAGGCACTTGTTGAAATGACTGATTCTATCATTTTTAGGAGGACTGTCTCCTTTTGCACTATGTTCCAGTTTTCTATTATTTTCCTTGCTCTAATCTGCTTTGATATGCTTCAGCAAAACAATTCTCATGAAGAAAACATGAGACTTCCATCTACCCAGCAATAACAATGACATTTTACAGTTTTTACTCCAGTCACCTGTTTAATTTTTACCAGAATTAATAACTGTAAATGTATTTGTCAATGTATATATTATATCTATAGACTGTATACATAAGTGTAAGTGGACGTAGTCACCGTGACGTCACCTATTTGGTTTGTGGACTACTATTTTGACGTCTCGAGTTCAGCATTTTTGTCGGTGACCATCTTGTCTTTTTGGAACCAGAAGTGACAGGAGAGGTTGGAGCTCAGTGCAACAAAACACTGGCAATAACATTATAAGGCACACAACTCCCAGACAGGACAACACCATGGTAGTGAGCTGTCAATCACAATGTAGCCCCGCCCTAAAGCATCCCCTGCTTTATGGTCTGTTTGACTCTAAATGGACCATAATTTACTGAATGAACATCATGCTGTATTGAAGAAGACTTGAAACTAAAGATTGAGACCATAAACTCATGTTTACAATGTTTACTGAGGTAATAAATCAAGAGAGAAGTAGAGTCATTTTCTCATAGACTTCTATACAACCAGAACTCTTTTTGCAACCAGAGGAGTGGCCATTAGATAGAATGCAAATTGAAGGCACTTCCTCATTGGCTTTACTTTTTAGAGATTGCTGCCTGATTATATCCAAGTTTCCAGAACGACATAGTTTTGGCTGGTCATCTTGCTGAATAGACTTTTAGTGTTTAATTAAGTAACTAGGTTGGAGGAAGAATTAATAATTGTCTTTGTTTGCATGTAACTCATGTCAATTTAATGGCAAAAAAACCAAAAAAGACATGTTAGTCAACAGCTTTAATTTAAAAGATCCAGCACCAGTGAGCTGCTATTTTCGTCCATTACTCTCCCTTTCTGCCTCTGTGAAGTCATTCTGTCAGGTCCATTTCTTTTCATTTATCTCCAGTGAAGGATGGTAAGGTTAGATTCCTCAGCATGGAGACCTCTGTGTGCTCTCTGTAGCTGCCACCACATTCATCAGCCCCGTCTCTTTCATTCCACACCTGCTCTGATCTTAGTTTGCATCTTTGTAAACCTGTGAATGCAGGTTTATTTGGACGATAAGTGGAATGCAATACTGAACATTTATATATTTTGGATCAAAGAAACAGATAAGCATTTCGGATGGTAAATACAACCATTAACTCATCAAATTCTTGTCAGCAAGTGTGCATACACGGTATGGTAGAAACTAGAACCTGTCTATTCCTGGATGCTTATTGCCTGAAGCGAGAACTATTGATACCATTGTAATATTTTCACTGAGCCCTGTTCTGACGCTCTGCAGGCCAAATGCCCGTCCTGCAGCATTAGTGGACGACGTACCAGAAGGCTAGCGAAGCTGATCATGGCGGATCAGTCTCCATTGTAAGAGGGATCAATCACGATGAATCAATAGAAGCTATAGGCCACCATTGTGTGCGGTGTCCAGGGTATGACCCTGGACCCGGCCACCCCGAGGAACTGAGGTTAGAGGCCACACACACAGACAGGGAGAGACATAGCTACGTAGAATTCTGTCGCCGTCTCTAGCAAGACCAGCAACACGCTGTTATTCAATTGGATTGTGGTCTTCAGACTGTAGATCTGTGGGAGGCAGGACATGTGAAATTTTGTCTGCACTTATTCCTAATAGACTGTGAATTTTCTATCCTTTTCTACCGGTGTTAGGCTCATGGGTTGCTGAAGCATATCCCAGCATGCATTGTGTGAGAGGAATTGTCCATCCTGGGGAGGTTGCCAGTCTAACAGACGCAGACAGACAATATATTTCCACACATTTTTGAGGTGCGTTCAGTTTCAACACAAAAAATAATACTATGCCTTGCGTGTTTCGTTGCCTAATGTACCCAATGTTTACATGATAAGGTTTGTGATATTATTCTTTTTTTCATTTATTATCAACAAATCCCATAAAAAGACCATAACCAACAATGGGTTAGTCCATCTCTCCATACTGACTCCCCTAACTAGCTCCTCTAAGTCCTATTGGTTCCAATGGAGTTGAAAAGTAGGAGAAATTATTTTGTTATTTAAATGTCACTTAGATTTTTCCCGTAGACAATGACCATACAGCTTGGATGATAAAAAGTTAAAGGTACAAGCTTATGTATGTAAAAACGTTGGAAAGAACCATTCAATTCCCAAGCTCATCCTCCAGCCAGGAACAGAGCTTCGCATCGCTGCTCCGCCAACACAGACACCACGCTGGCCATATTGCTGGGCCCAATGGAGAGAAGGGAGGCCCTTGAGAACCAGAACCAGGAATGAGGAGGGCAGACTGTTAGACCCCTGCTGCAGTAAAGTTAGACTTTTTTTAAAGTGACTCTGGTGCTTGATAAACACTACCGCTTTTGTCCACAGGGACTGCCAAAATCAACACAAAATTAAAGTACCTGGAAATAACTTTAAGTATTGTGCAATTCTGAAAAGATTGCACTTTACTTGAGTATTTCCAACTGATGCAATGTTATACTTCTACTACACTATACTTCAAGCAGTTTGCTGGTACTACTTATGCACTTCTACTCAAGAACAACTGTGAATACATAGGACTCTAACTAGTTTGTCTTGTAGACCCGTCCCCCATGCCAAAATGATGGGCAAAACATTATTTATCAGAAACGACTTTGACACAATTAAAACGTAAGATACTGTAACCTATTGGTCCTGGGAGAGTCCTGTGTTTTCATGTTAACTGACACTGAGGATATATTTTAGAGAAAACATTGAAACAGGCGGACAGAATGGGGAAACACTCTCCCAAGAGACAGTGGCTCCTCACACTACCCAGCTCCATTTTAGATTGGCTCAGAAACTCAGGGTTTTTGTGCATTCGCTTGGGACTATTTTCAGTCTTTGGACTGTGGAGATAACCAGAGGAAACCCACACAGAGACAAGAAGATGCAAACACACTGAAAGAGCTGGCCAGGAGCTTCTCAGCAAAATGACACATGCAGTCAAATATATACAGTATATGAATAATGAAATATATGTATATATATTTTATACATATAATTCATTATTTCATCAGCAGCCAAGTTCACAGATGGTGGAGTTCCTCAAGAGAGATTTCATGGCCTTATTATTATTTGTCTTTACACAAGCTCAAATACCAACATTGTCTCACCAACCTCAATGTTTAAGGGATTAAAACATTTTTTAACTAAATGAAACCGTAAAAATCAGTAATCTACCTTGTATGTTTTATTTATGTAAGATTTTTTTAATGCTACCTCTGGGTGTAGTAGTGTACATCCACACTATTCATATAGCTAAAATAATCAAGCCTTATATAATGGAATCTTTGAGTATCAGTCAAAGATTCCATTAGGAGAGTTCTCCATTAGGCTGTTTTCTGCCCCTAAACTGTGAAATATCCTCCCTCTTGATCTCAGAAGGTTTTTGTTTGTTGGAGCTTTCATTTTCATCTTTTGGTATTTTGACCCCCACCCCTCTCTCTCTCTCTCTCTCTCTCTCTCTCCGTGTGTGTTTGTGCGTGTGTTTCAGAATCAAGCTAGACAGTCTTAACTCTGACACCGGAAGTAACTTACTACTTTAAATTAAAAGTAGAACATTTGCTAGTTTACAATAATAATTTCAAAAAATTCCATAGAGTTTAACTCTTGACAAACCTACTTCATATCATATCCTTATGACATAGTCCAAACTTTTTCAATGTAATTTCTAACAGTGGGTATTTTTAAAAGGATCATCTTAATGCACATAAAGCTTCTGCATGGCTAGATTTCACAAGAAAGGTAACTGGAAATGTATGTGTTTTTGTGGACTAATGTGGTAGGTTAGCTGACCTTTTAAATATGGTGTATGAATGATGTGATCTTCAACGATTCTTGAAAAACTGAAAATGTTGTGTTCTTTTATTGTGACATCTTTTACCGGAATCTCGTCATGTTATGCAAATTACCTCGACGCGGTCCAGCGATAAAGCGGCGCAGCAGGTAAACTCGTTCCACATGGCCGGTGGGAAGAGAGCTGTGCCACCGTACTGTCCCGTAGTTCTGTCCTGTGAAACAAAAGAAAATACCTCAAAGCCTGACGGGAAAGGAATAAACGAAGACGAGGGAGACAAATAAGGACTCATTTTATTGACTACATTTGACATAAATAGCTATTCCAACCTGTAACTAAAGTCTGTATTATTCTCCCACGAGTTAAAAAGACAGTTGTAAGACGATTTTGTCTGCAACATGTGGAGCGGCTAACAATACCTTGTTGTTCGCTAAGTATAAGCTAGTTTTAAGGTTCGTCACCACTGTGACACAAAGGAAATAGCTAGAAAACAGACACAAAGTGCTGCAGGCAGGCTAAATGGATCACCGGTTGTTGTGCTGCGAGGGGGACAGGCCCGCCATCCGGAGGGCCTACCGGGACTCCAACCTGTTGAATGACCGCGTCCTGCACGCGCTGTTGCGGGCAGAGGACAAGTACCTCCCCGCTGCCAACTATTTCAAATGCGTCCAGAGAGAAATAGCTCCGTACATGAGGAGGATAGTGGCTACCTGGATGTTGGAGGTGAGTTAAACACCGATATCATGTTACGTGTTGTGCGAAGAGAACCACGTCCACAACATGGAGATTTCAAAGGTCCTCTGATTAAGTGTAAAGTTGTATGTTGCTTAGTACAGGAAGCTCTTTCTTGTGAGTCATTGAGGGACCGTGGTAAATTCGGCATTCAAGCTACAATGTAACTTTATTAACAATTATCCACTAAAGGAGTACATTCAGACTGCTCTCTAGCGCCACTGTAGATACTGTGGAAGGGAAAAGAAGAGGAAGAAAAGGTGTATACATTTTTTTAAATTGATGTCGAATTTAAGTTCGAAATAGTCCCAACGACGCAGAAGTGCCTCGACAAGTTACGTAATGTAGTCTTGCCGAGAAACAATAATTTTCTGTGGTGTTTCTGAAATACATTAACGTTACACAGGTTCACCATGGCATGATGCTGGTCCATACTGTATGTTTAAGTACGTGTAGCTTGTTGGAGTGGCAAAGTGCCGCTGCTTTTAAAAGGTTAATGGAGTTTAAAAAAGTACTAATGGCTTTAACAAACGCGTTCTTTTACTTTATTAATTAATTAAAATACCTGTTTCCACGTGCCAGTTTAACTTGTATGTGAGGGGATAACATCCACATATGATGCAAACATAACTTATTGTTAAACGACAATATTTTAAACAATTATTTTTGTTGTCGTGAGCAGTGCATGCAGACCACGCGATGCCTTTGTGTCTGGACTGAACGTGAGGAACTTTTAAAGTTCTCCAGTTTGACCTCCATTAAGGCTCTGTCTTTCCAATTAAACTGCATTAAACATGTTCTTAGACTGTATATCATATTACTGGGACATCTACTGTTTATGAGCGTTCTTTTTTAGCACGAGGCCGTTCAGCCTAGAGGTTAGTGATGTAATGACAAAACCACACCACTAATCTGAGAGTGACACGGTTTCTAGTGCTTTCCTGACTGACTGCTTCTGTAATGTTGCTTCCCACTGAACAATGGCCATGTCACCTTTTTAGGTTTCTGGATTTATCTACAAGGAATGCATAGAAAAAAATCAAATGTAATGGAACTATCTTGACTTTGTCGCCGTACCTTGTTTTTTCTTTTGCTGAGAGGTTTTCAGCTGGTGGCACAAAACCAATAAAAACAACAGATTGTAGTGAAGCTGCAACCAGCGATTTGAGTTGGTAATTGACTCAAACTGTTAATTATGTCAATGAAATTGTATCCGTTATTTAGTTAGTACATATTGTATGTACATTTCTTATTGTCATGACTTAAATGGCCATATTCAGCCTGGTCGACATCACTGCATTTACTGCTCACACCGTTTTTCATGATTCATGACCCTTGCTCTACCTACAAATTTGGCGTGGTTGTAAAGCCGACTTACTTTTTTGCAGTATAGCCTACTAATAAACTCCTTAAAACAGGATTCCTTAAATATTTAACAGAGTTCACACTGATTTGTGACCTCATTTGCATGTGCAATAAAAATGTTTTTATTTTATAGCATAAATTATTTTCCCCCTCTCAACTCAGAACTCTAGGTATGTGCCGAAACTAGTGCTCTAATCTCTAGATTTAAAACATGTGTACAGCTCACTCATTTGCATCATTGTAAATGGGGGAGGGTAACCCAAGGCCAGGGATTTCTGTGGCGCCCTCTGTGACTTAAACTAAACTATTATTTTTTTTTTTTTTTTTTTTTTTTTTTTTTTAATCTGGATCTTTGATACTTAAATTGTTTTTTTTTGTTTTTTTACAGCAAATGAAAACAAATCCCAAACAAGTAGAAACAAATGATAATAAATCGTGCACCTGGCAAAGAAAGACCAGGAAGAAAAACAAATCAAACATAAATAGCTAAATAAGAGAGAAAAAAAATGCATCAAAACAACCATGCAACGTGCCAACAATGTTGTCCGTCACTCGTGTCAACCATAATTTCAGCCCAACATCGGATATCAAAAAATATATTCGAAGGGTTCTATATACAGCATTATTTATGCTTGGATCTAGATTTACACAGATGAAGTAGCATCCTGTTGGAAGAGAGTACTCGTCTTCTAAAGAGATAATGAGCATCGACACTAAACGGAGTCAAAAAACCTGTGTGAGGCAAGTTACCAGCCAAGTTTCTTGTTCTGACAAACACTTGATCCATTTTGTCCATCTTGCTATGTATGTGTCTTTTCTTAGTCTCAAAAGAAAAGTCAGCCTTTTCATATCGGTATCTGGTTTGTGTGCGTGCAGGTGTGCGAGGAGCAGAAATGCGAGGAGGAGGTCTTCCCTCTGGCCATGAACTACATGGACCGCTTCCTGTCCGTGGAGCCCACAAAGAAGAGCCACCTGCAGGTACTGGGAGCCGCCTGCATGTTCCTGGCGTCCAAGCTGAAGGAGACGATCCCACTCACCGCAGAGAAGCTCTGCATCTACACAGACAACTCCATCACACCCGCCCAACTGCTGGTAAGTCGCGACGTCTTGCAACAATTCTGAGCTCATAAGTAGGAGACTCCTTTGTTCGGATCAAGGTATCTCTGGTTAGTGGCCGTATTGGTATGGATGTTATGGTCCCCAGAGGAGTCTTTTTAATCGTTTTTGTAATCTCCGGACCATTTCCACCACGTCGACCCCAACAGTCGAGGCCACGACTAAAGGCCCAAACGCACTGAAAGCGCTTTTTTTTTCTTTTCCTTTTTTTTTTTTTTTTTTTTTTCTCTCCTAAAATACTGCTGGTTCTGTGGCGTTTGTATTTAAAATCTGATGCCTTCAGGGCACCCTAGGAGCATCAATTGAGGCATATTGTTTTCCGGTTTCAGTGCGTTTGGGGCTATAAGTATCTTAAACAAAAGTCTGCATTGTCATGAAGTTCATTGTGGACATTCCTGGTCCCCAGAGGAGGCTTCCTAATGGGTTTTGATGACCCCCTGACCTTTCCTGCTGTGCCAGTTTAAAGCCCAAAATCCCCACAAATGGACAAAAACACACCCCTCCATCCCCATCTTAATCCCTGCATCTGTCTGTTCAATCACACTTGAACCTGTTCTTCTGCCCCCCCTCCC
The DNA here is from genome assembly GCF_004355925.1 of Anarrhichthys ocellatus. Lineage (NCBI taxonomy): Eukaryota > Metazoa > Chordata > Actinopteri > Perciformes > Anarhichadidae > Anarrhichthys > Anarrhichthys ocellatus. The sequence goes on from NW_022280071.1 coordinate 686,719, forward strand.
CTCTCTCTGTCTACACAGCAAATGGAGCTGCTGGTTTTGAACAAGCTGAAGTGGGACCTGGCCTCGGTGACCCCCCTCGACTTCATCGACCACTTTCTGTCTCGGCTGCCTGTCAGGAGAGAGAACGGGCCCATACTCAGGAAGCACGCTCAGACCTTCGTGGCTCTGTGTGCCACAGGTAAGCACGGGACATCACGTATGAGATGTGTTTGTTTTTATTTTTATATATATTGGTGCTGGGCAACGATTACAATTTTTAATCGCATGATTTTTTTTGCGATTAATCGCATTGTTATGCGCAAAGTTCAATAATGAATTCAAAAGTAGTGTATTGTGCACTTAATAACATTTGGTTTGCAAACACTTTAAACATATAAGGTTATTTTTAACAGCAGTATTCCCTTTACACAGTAGCAGTTATAATACAGTTATAATGATTCTGATAATAGATATTCAGCCGGTGTTCACATCTTTATCTTCATGTGTGTAATAGATGCAATTTGAAATATACACCTTGAAAACTGCAAACCTATCTACGTCATGTTTTTATGTTTGTTAAATTCTCAATAGCGATAACTAAATGATGCTTATTATACATATTACAAACAAAACACTTTAAAAACTCTAAAAAAATAATTTAAATTAATAATTTATTTTTTGATATTTTGGTCAGACGCATATGCAACGCTGATTACCGTAATATGTGTGGTATTTGTTATAAATGTACGTTGGTACATAGAGGGTGATGAGAAGCTGTAATTGCAGGGACTTAGGACCCAGGGGAATGTAGGTGAAGCATGGGAACCTGGAGGGAGTCTGTACCGTGGCAGTAACCCTCATGAGGAAGTTATGCTCATAAAGTGTTGCAGTTAAAAGCAGTTTGTTCTCTCGTGCTTATATGTTCATTTAAAAACACGCCAATATGTATTTTAATATTGTCACGTTTGATCCTGTAACGAGAGGAGCGTGTGTGTGAGACAGGAGGGACCGACGGTGACGGAGTGAAGGGGGGTTCCGGACCGGGCATGTCACCCGGGGGGGGCGGCAATAGCATCAGGAAGTGACGCCACACAAACACAGCTGTTCACCACTCGCTGCCTGGTTCTTGTGTTAAAAATGTCCGCTTAATTAAAAAAATAAAAAAAACTTGTGTGTGTACAGTGGGTACAGAAAGTATTCAGACCCCTTTAAATGTTTCGCTCTTCGTTTACAAAATCAAAAAATTCATGGTCATAAGTATTCAGACCCTTTGCTGTGACACTCATATTTAAC
>NW_022280071.1:697990-699022 GCF_004355925.1 Anarrhichthys ocellatus
ACAGTGGCCTCCATAATCCTTAAATGGAAGAAGTTTGGGACGACCAGGACTCTTCCTAGAACTGGAGAGGATCTGCAAGGAAGAATGGCAGAGGATCCCCAAATCCAGGTGTGAAAAACTTATTGCATCATTCCCAAGAAGACTCATGGCTGTACTAGCTCAAAAGGGTGCTTCTACTCAATACTGAGCAAAGGGTCTGAATACTTATGACCATGTGATATTTCAGTTTACAAAAATTTACAATCCCTAGAAATGGAGTAAAATTTGTGATTTTGGGCGATACAAATTTAATTTAATTTTTGTGGACACGTCGGCCATCGCTGGCTAACAAGTTATCTTGGCTTGTTTTTTAACGATTGCTGAAGAGTTTCTATGAATAAGTACTTAATGGCCAGACATTTACACACCTGATGTGTAAAGAAACCATGCATGCATAGCAAAGAGAAACTCGGGGCGTATCCGTTTTTGAATGCTTACACTGCAAAGAAGGACTTATCCAAAAGAGTCTTGCAATAACAGCAAAGCATTTCAGAGATGGAGAGAAAGTGTTTCTAATAGTTAAGCTTTTTGATAACCGCCGCCAAAAGCTCATGGCTAGCAGAAGGCTAAACTATTAGCAACATTTTCTCTCTATCACTCTCATAGTTTAGCATATTAGCAACATTTTCTCTCCATTTCTCTCATAGTTTAGCATATTAGCAACATTTTCTCTCCATTTCTCTCATAGTTTAGCCTATTAGCAACATTTTCTCTCCATCTCTCCAATAGTTTAGCATATTAGCAACATTTTCTCTCCATCTCTCTCATAGTTTAGCATATTAGCAACATTTTCTCTCCATCTCTCTCATAGTTTAGCATATTAGCAACATTTTCTCTCCATCTCTCCAATAATTTAGCCTATTAGCAACATTTTCTCTCCATCTCTCTCATAGTTTAGCATATTGGCAACATTTTCTCTCCATCTCTCCAATAGTTTAGCCTATTGGCAACATTTTCTCTCCATCTCTCCAATAGTTTAGCCTATTAGCAACA
>NW_022280071.1:699032-721747 GCF_004355925.1 Anarrhichthys ocellatus
TCTCTCCATCTCTCTAATAGTTTAGCCTATTAGCAACATTTTCTCTCATCCCTCTAATAGTTTAGCCTATTAGCAACATTTTCTCTCATCCCTAGCTTATTAGCAACATTTTCTCTCTCTCTCTCTAATAGTTTAGCCTATTAGCAACATTGTCTCTAATCCCTCTAATAGTTTAGCCTATTAGCAACATTTTCTCTAATCCCTCTAATAGTTTAGCCTATTAGCAACATTTTCTCTCATCCCTAGCTTATTAGCAACATTTTCTCTCTCTCTCTAATAGTTTAGCCTATTAGCAACATTGTCTCTCATCCCTCTAATAGTTTAGCCTTCTGCTTGACCATTAAGTTCACAGTTGAGGTGCAGCTGCTCTGATGGCTACAGTTAGCAAAGGCTAAGCTAAACTATTAGTAATATATTCTCATTGATATTGTAATACTTTGCAGTATAATATAGTCCTGTACACTGCAAATGGAATTTGATCAAACTCAATTAATTTTAACAAAACAATCAGGTGATGGAACAGAAATCCAAGTTCAATGAAATTCAATTTCAGAGCTTGATGCATGACTAGAAATGTCAATTAGTGCAAAAAAAATAAAAATAAATGCAGGGTTATCTGACAAAAACCTGGCTCAACTTTTGTAATTTTAGCTGCAACGCAATCTGCTGTCATCCAGTAAAGTGTCTTGGGCAATCAAATTTGTGCAGATGACATCCCTGGCAGATTACTTTGTATCATCAAAACAATATTTCTGTTGTTAAACTGGTGCTCATGGGGACAGGATAAACTGATCATCACTCCTACGACTTTCCAGACTGCCTTCCAGAACTAAGGCGTATCTGACACCCCTATCAGCAGGATTCCCACGTCATTACAGACCTTTGTTACTTCAACCTTGACGTAATGGTTGGACTTTTTTCTTGGGAGAACAGTCTCAAAATCTTGATGTTTTTTGCAGTGTTTTGTTGTCTGATAAACATTCCAACTCCTGGATCTATCACTCAAACCGAGTAAAGAGATGGCAGAAGTAATCCACAGTCTGACTTAGACAAATAAAGTGTCTGTTTCCCAAATTAATATAAAAGAACTAGTTTTGACCTCATAGCATCTTCATCAGACCAGAAATAGAAAATACACACGGATTAAACCTAAACCTGGTTAGACAACACACGTTATTCCACCACATAATTAAATGACTAACAAAGAAAGCAACAAGTACACTGTCACAATGACATCAAGATACTAATATCATAGAAAAACAATAACCGTAGCAACCATATCACACAGTATGATGTTGTCTCATCAAAAGCTACAATTAAGAATGTTGGGCTTTTGATTTGTGTCTTTGTTCAGAATCTGATAGCAAGGCACTGTTTTAGCTCATGACGCCACTAACCTTGAACAAACAGGGACTTTGTTCCTTCTTGTCAGAGAGAATGGAAAGTAAAATCAAGGTTTCACTTTAAAGATGAAGAGTTTACGTCTCAGCTGTCTGGAATTTTGTGGTAGTAAATACCCGGTCGGGCTCAGCCCGAATAAACAGCATGGAGCAGCCCACCCTGTGGACCCACCACCCGCAGGGACAAGCATCGGGGTCGGGTGCAATGCAGACCGGGCGGCGGGTCAGGCGGGAGGCCTGGGCATGCCGATCGCCGGCGGCATAGACTAGCTCTAGGGACGTGGAACGTCACCTCGCCAGCGGGGAAAGAGCCAGAGCTGGTGCAGGAGGTGGAGCAATACCAGCTAGATATAGTTGGACTCACCTCCACACACAGCGCTGGCTCTGGAACCAAGCTCCTGGAGAGAGGTTGGACTTTGTCCTTTTCCAGAGTTGCCCAGGGTGAGAGGCGCCGGGCGGGAGTGGGGATACTCACGAGCCCCCGGCTGAGCGCCGCTGTATTGGAGTTCTCCCCGGAGAATGAGAGGGTCGCCTCCATGCGCCTACGGGTTGCGGGGAGCAAGGCTCTGACTGTGGTTTGTGCTTACGCACCAAACAGCAGTTCAGAGTATCCGGCCTTCTTGGAGTCGGTGGGAGGGGTCCTGGAAAGGGCGCCACCTACCGACTCCATAGTTCTCCTGGGGGACTTCAATGCTCACGTGGGCAATGACGGAGAAACCTGGCGGGGGGTGATTGGGAGGAACGGCTTGCCCGATCTGAACCCAAATGGTGTCTCGTTATTGGACTTCTGTGCTTGCCATGGTTTGGCCATAACGAACACCATGTTCAAACATAAGGTGGCTCATAAGTGTACCTGGTACCAGAACACCTTAGGCCGGAGATCAATGATCGAATTTGTAATCGTATCATTTGATTTGCAGCCATATGTCTTGGACACTCGGGTGAAGAGAGGAGCAGAGCTGTCAACTGATCACCACCTGCTTGTGAGTTGGATCAGATGGCAGGGGAACCGGTTGGAAAGACCCGGCAAGCCCAAACGTGTAGTGAGGGTGAACTGGGAACGTCTGGCGGAGGACCCTGTCCGGGAGGTCTTTAACTCCCACCTCCGGAAGAACTTCTCTCACATCCCGAGGGAGGTTGGGGACATGGAATCCGAATGGACCATGTTCAAAGCCTCTATTGTGGACGCGGCCGCTAGGAGCTGTGGCCAGAAGGTCATCGGTGCCTGTCGTGGCTGCAACCCGAGAACCCGGAGGTCAGGGAAGCCGTCAAGCTGAAGAAGGAGACCTTCAAGGCCTGGTTGGCCCAGGGGTCTCCCGAAGCAGCTGACAGGTACCGGCAGGCCAGAAGGGCTGCAGCTGCGGTGGTCGCGAATGCTAAAACTCGGGCATGGGACGAGTTCAGGGAGGCCATGGAGAAGGACTTTCGGTTGGCCTCAAGGAGGTTCTGGCAAACTATCCGACGGCTCAGGAAGGGAAAGCAGGGCTTACCCCAGGCTGTTCTCAGCAGGGGGGGGGAACTGCTGACCCGGACAGGGGACATCGTCGGGCGGTGGAAAGAGCACTTTGAGGAACTCCTAAACCCGACCAACATGTCCTCTGCAGAGGAGGCAGTGCCTGAAGATCTAGGGGGAGGCTCACCCATATCCCTGGCAGAGGCCGCTGAGGTAGTCAAAAAGCTCCTTGGTGGCAAGGCGCCGGGGGTGAATGAGATCCGCCCTGAGATTCTGAAAGCGCTGGACATAGTTGGGCTGTCCTGGCTGACACGCCTCTTCAATGTCGCATGGGGGTCGGGATCAGTGCCCATGGACTGGCAGACCGGGGTGGTGGTTCCCATTTTCAAAAAGGGGGACCGGAGAGTGTGCTCGAATTACCGGGGTATCGCACTACTCAGCCTCCCGGGGAAGGCTTATGCCAGGGTGCTGGAAAGGAGGCTCCGACCGTTTGTCGAACCTCAGATACAAGAGGAGCAATGCGGATTCCGTCCCGGCCGTGGAACAGTGGACCAGCTCTTTACCCTCGCAAGACTACTGGAGGGGTTCTGGGAGTTTGCCCAACCAGTCTACATGTGCTTTGTGGACTTGGAGAAGGCTTTCGACCGGGTCCCTCTGGGGTTCTTGTGGGGGGTGCTGCGGGAGTATGGGGTGCCGGACCCATTACAACGGGCGATCCGGTCTCTGTACGACTGCAGTAGGAGCTGTGTCCGCATTCTCGGCAATAAGTCAGATACGTTCCCGGTGGGTGTTGGCCTCCACCAGGGCTGCCCTTTGTCTCCGGTCCTGTTCGTGACTTTCACGGACAGGATATCTAGGCGCAGCCTGGGGGTGGAGAATGTCAGGTTCGGGGGTCTCGGGATCGCCTCTCTGCTGTTTGCAGATGATGTGGTCCTGTTAGCCTCCTCAGATCGTGACCTCCAGCATTCACTGGGGTGGTTTGCAGCCGAGTGTGAAGTGGCGGGGATGAGAGTTAGCACCTCCAAATCTGAGGCCATGGTGCTCTGCCGGAAACCAGTGGATTGCTCCCTCCAGGTGGGGACAGAGTGCCTACCTCAAGCAAAGGAGTTCAAGTATCTTGGGGTCTTGTTCACGAGTGAGGGTAAGATGGAGCGGGAGATCGACAGACGGATCGGTGTGGCTGCAGCAGTAAAGCAGGCGCTGCACCGGACCGTCTTGGTGAAGAGGGAGCTGAGCCGGAAGGCAAAGCTCTCAATTTACCACTCAGTCTACGTTCCTACCCTCACCTATGGTCACAAACTCTGGGTCGTGACCGAAAGGACAAGGTCGCGGCTACAAGCGGCCAAAATGAGCTTCCTCCGTAGGGTGGCCGGGCTCAGCCTTAAAGATAGGGTAAGGAGCTCGGTCATCAGGAGGGCGCTTGGAGTCGAGCCGCTACTCCTTCGCGTCGAAAGAAGTCAGCTGAGGTGGTTCGGGCATCTAATTAGGATGCCTCCTGGACGCCTCCCACTGGAGGTTTTCCAGGCATGTCCAACTGGGAAGAGACCCCGGGGAAGACCCAGAACACGCTGGAGGGATTACATCTCCCAGCTGGCCTGGGAACGCCTCGGGATCCCCCAGAATGAGCTGGAACATGTTGCCGGTGAGAGGGAAGTCTGGGTCAGCCTGCTTGGCCTGTTGCCACCGCGACCCGACCCCGGATAAGCGGAGGAAAATGGATGGATGGATGGATGGATAAATAAAAGCGATCCGTCTGACTTTTATTGTGAAGTCAAAGTAGTGTAAAATACTGTAGATGAATGAAATGACTGACATGGTGTATGTGGTGACTTGTGAAAGGACAGTTCTGAATCACTGGCTGCAGTTATTTGGGAAATAAGTCAAACTGTCAAGAAACCTACATGCAACTGTCATAAAGAAATGTCTTCTCGTAAATGATTTATAATTAAAATATTGATTGTAAACTATGAAGGCTATTGTAATGTAACATATCAACTGGTTGGTCTCGAAAGTTGAAACATTATTGCAACATTCTGATAATGTATTTATCACATTGGAAACACATGGTGACAATGACTTGAATGAACTCTTAACACTTGGATGAACTTTAACTTCTGAAGCCTCACTGATTGTGCTGCTGGGTCAAAGTACAAACTCAGACATTCTGCAGACAAATCTTGGGAGATAGGGGAAGATGGGAAAATTTCGAGGAGAGCCCTGTTTCCAAAGATAGCAATTTATTTTCCGAATACCAACATTTCGGGGAAATGTGTATAAAATGATGCACGATACTTCCATTTGATGATGGTGCAGCCATAAAAAACATCCCGTTTTGGGTTTGAATATTTCCCTCGGTGTAAACATTTGATAGTTTCAATTAAGAGCAAGCTGATAAATATGATACCATTAAACAGTCTCATAAAATTATTTGAATAGCCTTTAAGAGCAGACAGAAGCATTATATGGACACACCTGCTGTCTTTGCACCCTACAGTCTCCATTCCCCCCCGTTCCCGCCAGCCGCCGGACACCAACGGTCCCCGATCGCTCGTCTAACCTCCTTTCTACAACCCTCCTTGTTTCTTCTTCCTTACATCCCTTCATTTCTTCATCCCTATCCTCGACCCGTACCCTATATCCCTCTACCTTGACCCCTACATCCGTTCATCCCTCTACCTCTACTCTACATCCTTCATCTCTCTACCCCTACCCTACATCCCTTCATCCCTATACCCCTACCCTACATCCCTTCATCCCTCGACCCGGTCCGCTTCCTAAATCTAACAATCATTCCATTATGCAATAAACCTCTCGAAACTCATACTGTTATTGGCGTGGTCCTTGTTGGTGAATTGCTATTAGAATGATTATCTTTACTACAAACAAGATAAATGTCTTAAAATAATTATATTATGTTTAGATGGAAAACGGGATGGAAAAAGCTAAAATATCTAAATAACTTTTGGGTGGATCGCCATTCAATTTTGTACAGTCATGGTCCCCAGAGGTGGAACCCTACTGACTTTGACGATTTCCTGACTTTGTGTTACACACATTCATGTTCCACTCAGGTAGAATTTCTTTTTTTCCACTTTTTATCCAGTGCCATCTGTCAAAATTGTAATTTGTTTATGACCAAATACATGTAACACACAAGCTGCAAGAAGTACACTGCCCCTCTGAACTTACTGATACTTTGTATCACATAAGCAGTTATCTAACATCCCATTCGCTGCTTCAGGCTTCTTTCTGGCTCCAAGTCGAAGGGTTCTTTGAGCTGAGCAGACTAGAAATATCTCCCGTTGCCAAGTCGTATCTAAGGTTCGGCCCTTTTACAGGAGTAGCGAACAACGTTTCCATTGCAAAATAACCTAATGATTGTTAGCAAACTCTCTTTAAAAAGGGAAACAGAGTCATGGCTTGTGAAAAACTTAAGATTTTGATTGAACGCATAAAGTTGATAAGACCTGTTGCTGTTGTTTTACACATCCAGCAGACACTAGCATTATATAGTGTCATGTTGGTAATGATCCTTCCGCAGGTTCACCTACGGAAACCTTGTTACCTGTTGAATATAAGTCCAATATTCACTCTCTTTTAGCTCTGTTTTTGGTCTCCACCATCTCCGTCCCTTTAGCAGCTAAATACTCCCTTATATTCCACCAGCTGGTCTCTAACTTTGTCTGTCTGCTGTCTGCTGCCGAGCATGTAGTGTACAGTGGGTTTATCAGAGCTTTCAAGCTTTTTGTTGTGGTCTGTAAAACCAAAACAACAAGCTAAAAGAGGCTAAATGGCACCATAGGGTTGAGGGGAACTGCAGAGTTGGAGATGATTCTCTGTGGGTTCGTCACTATGAACAATAACATTACCATGCCATTACCATTTGTCTGTTGAAATTAAAAAAGTGACAGCTTTAAATAACTTTAGTAAGTAGATTAAAGTAAATTAAAGTGATACAAGTGAATTACAGCCTGCTTAACTGCTCAAATAATAGTCCATTTAGATGCAACTCATTTTCTGATCTAGGTCAAAAATAAATTGCAACAACCAAGCATTGAGTTTGATAAGATCGCTGCTCTTTCCTCTGCTGGCTTGTTGTGTGAGGCAGCGTCATTCTGTCCATCTGTATGTCTGTCTGTCCTAAGTTAGACAGGAAGAGGCAGAATTCTTTAGCTTCTGGCAGTGTGGTAACTTCATGTTTCTGCAGCTGCGGTGAACCCCACACTGTTCACATATTCTCCGTCTTGACATCATCACAGATTTACCAATTCTCTCTTGCTGGTGTGCGGCAGATGGTATCTTGCGCACCTTGAATGACCACATTTTTTAAATGATTGCTTAACTAAACAGGCACTGGCGAAAGGCCAGGCAAAAACCAACGTTGTGGAAGAGGCACGAGAAGGCTGGCAGCTTTTGGTTTGAATGAATCTTTCTTGGAAGTCAGACAGAAACCAGTGCTGGAGTCTGGAGTCACTACAAGTCAAACAGGGACAAAATGTAGTCCACATGTTTAAAAAGGTGACAAAATACACGTGTGTGTGTGTGTATACACAAGGGTAAGAGTCCTGCCTCCTGGTGCAGGACACACCTATATGAAGTGCATGACGCACTAGCATTACAGCAGCACTGTGCTCTCACACATGTTCAGTTACTGTCGAGAGAGAGAGAGAGCGAGAGAGCGAGAGAGAGTAGTCAGACAGCTCTGGTTTGACAGTTAATCGGCAAACATGTCAGAGAAGCTGAAGGGCAACATTTTAGTGACCGGGGCCAACAGAGGCATTGGTTTGGAGCTGGTCAAACAGCTGGCAGAGAGGAGGACAGGAGAGGAGGCTCACATCTATGCCTGCTGCAGAGCGCCTGAGGGAAGCGGGGCTGAGGTGAGACATTTACATATAAAAGCTTGTCGTAGTGCTCGGATTGACTGTTAACACACACAGACACACACACACACACACACGCTGCTACTAACAGCAGAGCATTGGAATTGATTTATAGCTTCTCCTTGAGGTATTGACCCTGGACCCACACAGACGAAAATTACTTTTTAATACGCCCAATTATTTAATAACCATAATCTATCTCTATGGTGTTGAAGGGATTGTTGATCAATAGGAATGACTCAACTTGGAAAAACAACTTATCCAAGTGGTAAGACACTTTTATCCCAAAATATTGTGTCAAAGTTTCTCAAAGATCGAAAGTTGTATCCCGTAAAATTCTACTTATACACAAAGTTCTGTTTGTTTCACCAAATATTGAAGGCTGTATGATGCTTACCCTGAGAGGTATATTGACTTTGTTTGATCAATGTGTTTGTTTTCAGCTGCATCTTATGTCAATCTTATGTTATAATCATTATTTACAAACTGTACCAATAATTACCCTGGGAACCCTCTCTCCACAGAATTCCGTTTCTATACTACTACATGATTTTACTTGGAGGTTTTGGGGACAAAGTTAGTTCTATGTGGCTTGTGATCAGGGGCAATGTTTTTGTCCACAACGTGGTTGCATTGTTCAGCTGCACAGAGGTTGTAGGGAGGGGTTCGGGGTTAAAACACACTGGTTTGGTTAATAATTGACAAAGTAAGCAGGCTCTAACTCATTCTTCAAGACACTGTTGACTTTCATTTTTTTGAACCAAGTGCTTTGAATCAATAACCACAAAAGTTTTGTTAGGTTTAGGGAATCATCATGATTAATAAGTACTTTGTTAAGGTTACAGAAACATTGCTTTGGAGCTGAAGTGACTGATGCTGTCGTTGGGATAACAAATGAAGTTCACCGTCAGTCATTTTGTTGATACATCCAGTACGAACACTTGGTTTACATAAAGATAATCTTTAGGAGACTGAAGATTGGATGCACACTGATAATTCAAATATATGGTTGAATGCTTAAATGATCAACAGGAAAGTGCTTTGAACAAAGTGCTGAATTGGTTATAAATGTTAACTTTCATATAACATACTGAAAGCATGGTGTTTGGGTCAATACATCTGTTAAAAGCAGAGCCAGATCTGAATCTCCTGATTGTCCCTGTTGAGCAACTCAAGAGACTAAACTTGTGGGTGTAACCTTGGATGGTTTTACAGTTCAAGCATATTAAAAACTGTGAGAAACAATGCAAGAGGTCCCTCAGTGACCCCCAACAACTTGACACGTTTTCACACAGAGGAGGAAAGAGCAGGCCTGCTAGAATATTGTATCCAACTAAAAGTGCTGTTACATAAAATTTTTCTCAAGTAAAAGTGAAAAAATACTTAAATAAAAGTAAAAAGTAGATCAGTCAAATTGTACTCTGAGAAACCGCGTTTTATTTTTAAAAATGAATTTGCATTCTTTCCAATGGCCATCAGGGGCCAACTCCTCTGGTTGCAAAGAGAAGTGTGATTGTATAGAACAGTGGCGGGCCGTGCATTTTATACCTGGGCCTTCAGTGCTGTCCTACTACAGTTGAATCACCTCATATTAACCTCATGATGATGTTACAGGTTATTATTTGTTTCTAGGGGTGTAACAATACACGTATTCCTATTAAACCGTTCGGTACGAGGCTTACGAACCGAACGATACATTTGAATAATACTAGTGCATTTGGAAAATGCAGAAGCTTAAATTGTGGGAAATATAATGTTCTTTCGGCTCAACCTGGCAACCCACCCAACGTGCTGTCTGACACGCCCACCACGGAAGAAAAACATTGTACTCTGCTGAGGCGCGTGTGTGTTCTGGGAGTCTATGCTAAACTAGCTTAGCAGGAAAACAACAGCAGCACACATGCTACAAACTCTCCCCAGGCATTTAAGCAGCTGTTCCCTACTGATTCAAACAGGGCTAAAGCAATCAGCACACAATCCCCATTTCTCCAGACCATAATTCTTGCTTTGTAAAAGAAAACAGATACATGAATACACGCATGACGGGATGCTGCGTCATTAACGGACAATGCATATTGTCAAAATCAATGTAATTAACACAATGACCACAGAAAAACTCACAAGAACCAGTCACATATATTTATATGACAACAAAGCAACAAATCAATCCAGCAAAACGGTGGTGCTAAAACATGCATTCCACCACACACTGAAGAGCACGAGCCATTCAAATATTATTACATCAGAGGGAACAATATTAACCATATCATAAAAACGACACGACAGACAAATGAACAGAGTAGTAACGCTACTGCAGATGTAGAAACAAAGCAGTTCACTTACCAAAGCTGCTGTTCACTTAAAGACAAGGTCCATCCTCCTTTCTTTGATTACAAAGAGTTTAATGACGCGGTTGTACAGAACTTCAGTGCGGTTCAGTTCCAGTCAGAGGTCCTCCTGTGAACGTGTTCGTTGAGTTGTAGATCCACTCGGGTCTCTCCAAAGGTTTTCAAAAGCACCGTAGCTTGTGAGTGTCCTGTCGTGCTGTGGTGTCTTGTTGCTTCCTTGGTAGCAAATCTAGCGTAGCTCCAAACACCGAGACACTCAGTCGCAAATGAAACGCATTCTTAGCCATAAAATGTGCAACGCTTCTCCAACACTGTCAGCCAGGAATACCGTTCGTACAAATCCTTCTCCTGGCTGGGTCAGAGCTGCTAGCTGTCGGTTGGCCGACCCTTTGATACGATATCCGGCTTTTCTGGAAATGTCCTTCTCCAGAAAGGCGTTGCCAGTAACTCCCAAATCCGTTTATCCTCCTCCTTCAGCCATTGAGTGTTAAAAAAACAAAGCTACACCAAGCAAAACGCTAAAAATGTCATGTCAATGTCATAACTTCTTACATATCTTTCAACTTGAACTCTTACTGCTACTAACTTCTATAAGCTAGCTTCAGCTTCACAACAGTGACGCCAGCCTACGACCAATCACACCGCACGTTAATGCTGACGTACTTGTAGGCCGCCTAGACAGCTCTGACATGTCAAAGAATACGCCCAACATGTCAAACTAAAGATCTGATTGGTTGAAGACTATGACAATCAACAATATCGTCCCCATTCACTTAAACTGCACATGGATTCACTTGTGAGTCTGCAGGCCTCGGGCCTCTGTTCTTACCTAGAGACACAGAGGTGAAATCTGATTGGATAAAAGCTCTACTTAAAACAAGCTGCACTGGAAGCAGAGCAACTGAGGAAGACAGTAGCTGTGCAATGAGAAAATAAGATAATGGGAAAACTATTTTTATAAATTATAATACATGTAGTGTATTTAAGAAAAATTATTAAATTATAAAATAGATATAACTTTGATTCTGTTTAGGCCAGCAGAGAAGACTTTGCTGGCCCTGACGGCCCGCCACTGTCACACGAAGTCTGTGAGAAAATGACTCTACTTCTCTTTTGATTTATTACCTCAGTAAACATTGTAAACATGAGTTTATGGTCTCAATCTCTAGTTTCAAGTCTTCTTTAATTCGGCATGCTGTTCATTTAGTAAATTATGGTCCATTTACAATAAAATAAAGAGCATTCGTCTTATAACTTCCGTTCACGAATGTTGATTGTAACCGTTTTGGTCGCCTCAAATGCCTTATTTAAAGTTCGGTTGTACTTAGTTCTTCCTTCTCGTGTCTATTGGTTCCAAAACACCAAGATGGCGGTGGCTAAAATCCAAGATGGAGACTGCTAAAATGCCAACCTCGAGGCTTCTGTACACAAACATAATACATTGAACATTTCTTGTTTCTCCCTAAAACATATTGTGCACCTCTCTTTGTGTATTGCAGTGTTATTGACACCAATTGTTTATGTAGAATAGTGCAGTGGCGGGCCGTGCATTTTATACCTGGGCCTTCACTGCTGTCCTGCAGCTGAAACACAGCTACGGTTATTATTTGTTTCATGTAAAATTGAAGCCAACACCTCTCTGCAGAGAATACGCCGGGAGTGCATCTCCTCTCTGCTCTGACTGCAGCTGGGACTGCTGCGCGAGGGAGTGCTTTGGGGCGGCGGAGGGGCAGCACCCGCTGCTCGTTCACGACAGTAACTGTAGAACGGTGTCCTTTAATGTCACAAAAGTCTCCAATAACACCAGAACAAGTCGCTAGATTTGTCACTCGTAGCTTTTGACAAAAAAAGTCGCCATGAGGGTTTAGAAAGTCGCCAGATTTAGCGAGAAGGTTGCCAGGTTGCCAACACTGGCACTGGCTAAATATGTCCCCAGAGCAACATTGGACGTAACAATGGTTCCTATCACATATAAAACCAAACAATAATCTAACTTCATAAAAACAAGTTGTACAAATAATAATATACAAACAAGCATATTAAAGCTACTGCAGATGTAAAAACAAACGCATTTAACTTACCAGAGCTGCTGTTCACTATTTAGCTGCCGTTCCTCCTTTCTTTGTTAAAGAGTTTAATCTCATGGTTGTTCAGTACATCCGTGTGTTTTAGTTCCAGTAAGAAGTCCTTCTCGATTCATGGACGCCAGTGAAAACAGTCGAGCCTCCCCAGTTGTATTTCTTGAATAGGTTTTAATGCGTTTGAGGTCTGAAAATGTCTGCTCAACAGAGGCAGCAGATTTTGGGATTGTCACCGCCCAACATGTCAGGCTAGCCCACTGACCAATCACGTACTTGTAGGCCAGCTAGCAGGCTCTGGCACGTCAAAGAATACGCCCAACATGTCAAACTAAAGATCTGATTGGTTGAACACTATGACAATCAACAATATCGTCCCCATTCACTTAAACTGCAAAGGGATTCACTTGTGAGTCTGCAGGTCTCGGGCCTCTCTTCTTACCTAGAGACACAGAGGTGAAATCTGATTGGATAAAAGCTCTACTTAAAACAAGCTGCACTGGAAGCAGAGCAACTGAGGAAGACAGGAGCTGTGCAATGAGAAAATAAGATAATGGGAAAAATGTTTTTCTAAATTATAATACATGTAGTGTATTTAAGAAAAATTATAAAATAGATATAAATTTGTGATTCTGTTTAGGCCAGCAGAGAAGGCCTTGCAGGCCCTGATGGCCCGCCACTGGAATAGTGTGACTCCATTGGCAGGAATGTGGCAGAGCAGCAAATACAAACAAGAGAGACTCCCACTCACCAAACATTGCTCCATAGCGCCACTAGTGGTCAAAAGATCCACAGCTTGCATATAAAAAACATGGACTTAAATTATATGTATTATACAATTTTCTACTGTAATATGTGTATTTGTATACATGTTATATGTATTATATATAATTGTTTGTGTAGTATGTATTCTGTGTATAGCCATATGTTTCTTGTCTGCAACTCAGAATCAGCTTTATTGGCCATGTACGCATACGCATACAAGGAATTTGACTCCTCGTTGCTCTCGACGTACATACACAGAATTTGCAAATAAACAGGAACATTTTTTTAAATATATATAAAAAAAAACAAGGACATCAAAAAAAGAAAAGAAAGTAGAACAGAGGTAAGCATAAACATTTAACGACTATGTACAATTGACAGTGTCAATGGAATTAAGGTGGTAGTGCAGAATGGAGGTAATAGTGCAGTATGAGTGCAGAGTATCATTGCTTGCATTATATTAGTATATTCTAAAAAAAAATGCAAAAGGAAATGTCTTATGTTTTCATCCGAGACCAAGTCATTATCAATTGTATGTTTGGGCTACTTGCTCTCTTTGTCTGTCTCTGCCAATCTCGCCTTTTCATCTATCTTTCATTCTTCATGTCTCCCTCCATATATGTGTTCCCTTCAGGCCCTGAGAGACCTCACAACTCAATATCCTGGAAAGATCTCTATAATCCAACTAGGTAAACACAACACATGCTCATATATCTGTGTACATGCACAGAGTTGATATATTACAAAGCCCAGGAGGTGACATTGAGAAGGAAAAACTGAGGAAAACTTTCCCTTGTGTAATTTCATTATAACTTTAGCAGCCCAGTGTTCAGGAAGAAATTTCTGCAAACCAGGGATAGGTTATATTTCTTGCAGTCAGTCACAGCAAGTGACGTAGTAAATCGAGCAAACATTGGTAAAAGTTACCTGGTATGAAGATTGGGTGGTATAATGACGAGTATAACATTCCAGAATGTCCACTATCTCTGGGCAGGTCAACCAAACACCGGACTTTCATCCAAGGCATCGCAGTTTGTGTCCAGTAAGAAACCAAAAACATCAACGCTTGCATATGAAAGTTAGCTACGGATGGCTGTTATTTAACTAAGGTTGATATTTAATGTTGTTACGTTATAACACAAACCATGATATTTTTTCAAACTTTAACCAAGTAGTTTTTTTGTCTAAACCTAACCAATCGTTATGCAACATTAACAGTGTGGCATTATACTTTTCTGCTAGCACGATACGGGGCTGAAATGAAATTAAACAGATTTTGGGTTCAGAAACGTTGACATTTAAGTATACCGTGGTTTGCAGAGATGTACTATGCCAACATTTTTTCTGGTAGGTAGTTGCCGTTACCAAAGGGGACAAATCCTGTGAATATTTTACTTCCCGCGCTCATTGCCTACAAAGTGTTTCAAAGAAGTTGATTTGTACAGTCAGATTTCAGTTTGTCTTGAATGCGTCTTGGCTGCATTTACACTTAGCTTTTCGATAAGATATGTATGCAGTTCACCCAAAACACATGAAGTGACTAAGGCCCTACTATCTGATTTCAAAATATAAGTGTAAATGAATCCAAGAATCATTTTGCGACAAATGGGGGTCCATCAAGGCAGCAGAGAAACATGAAGCATAGAATACAAAAACAGTTATGTACTGTTGTTGCTAATTCAGTTAGACAGTCGTACCAAATGCAGTTCAATTAAAGCAGTTATATGGACATAAAAGTCCACACTTCTGCAGCACACCCTCTGAATTGCCAAGCCTGTGTTTACCCAGCATATCAGCACATCCACCTTTTGTAAACTAGCCTATGCGACTGCATGACTCAACCAACCAAAGCTGGGCCTCGTGCAAGAACATTTGTGAATCATTATCCTAAACCTCTTACTTTTTCTGTGAGGCTTTGGTGAATCCAACTTCACCAAACTTGTTGCAAATCCCTAATTTCAACTTCACCTGTTCATCAAGAGGTGCGCCTCGGTGAGATTTCTTCATTAGCATAATTGTTGATCCTGTTTAAATGGTGCCATGAATAGGATGTTTGTCAATTTAAAATATAATGTTGCAAGTCAAGAAAGTCGCAAGAGTGTCATAGATTTTTGGTAGTAGCATTTAGTTTTGTGTGAAACCGATCATTGAAGAGTGAACTACATATCTTGCACCAGCACGGCCATTGCCTTGGCTTGCTAGCTCACTTGCTTAAGTAAGCTATATCCATGCACAAATATAACGTTATCGTACCGGATGTGTTTCATCCAGCGAATGAGCAAATACTGCTGTTGGTGTGAGTACATCCTGGTAGGAAACTTATCGTAGCTTCAGAGAGAGACATCACTTACACGACCTTTGGGCATATCGTCTTTCTAGTTACGTATTCACATATTCATGTCTTATACTTCAACAATTTTACAACAAAATGTGACTTTCTTTAACAGTCTTTCTTTCAAATTATCTTTTAAATTGGCAAACATCACATGTGTAATTCATGGTACAATTCAAACGGAAAATGATTTGTCTCCATGCTGATTGTTGTGGACTGAATACTCATTTCACATTCTGCAGACACGTCAGATGAGGACAGCATCTCGGCTGCTGTCCAGGCTGTGAACAAGCAGATCGGGGCCGGTGGGTTGAACCTCCTCATCAACAACGCCGCCATTAACAAACCGGGCGTACCGGCACCGCTCTCTGCCAGCGGGAAAAAGGACATGATGGAGGTGTACGAAATCAATGTGGTCGGACCATTTCTCATTGCCAAGGTTGGTTTTGTCTTGCTCCACTCCGTACTTTTAGCCTGAATGTTTTTGTGGCATAACGCTTTGAACTGATGGACATGTAGGCTTCTGACAGAGGGGGAATGATTCAAAGAGTCTGTGTCCAGGGTGGAAGTGGTAAGCCAAGATCTTTCCTGCTCGCCATAGGGTCCTGGGCACTGGTGGAATGTCACACACAGGGTGATGGGGGTGGGTGGGGCTTTGGGTCCTTCTGAAATCCACAACCATCTCCACTGTCGTTAGAGCTTTGAGCACTAAATTGTTTTGTCCGCATCACATCATCAGTGTATCAATCTCCCAACCTGTAGGTGGACTCATCCCCACCAGAGATGAGTCACAGAACAGACACAGGGACGTAGACAGAATCAAATATCAGCATCGCTTGCAACATCTGACCACAAAGGTTGACTGTTAAATATGGAAAAACACTCTCACGCATGTCATCATGTATACAACACTGCTGAGGTGTCACTTCCATCTCAACATGGCGGAGTATGAAAACATAATTTGGGACAAATAGGAGGTCATGGTGGAGTTCGAGGTTTTTTTCTTTAATTTACATACAATTCTTTTACATACTGTAGCAACAGAATGTAAAACAATTCAAGACAAAAAAAAATGAAGACAGGAAAAGATGATGGTCTACCAGCTAGTTGCCAGAACGTCAAAGTTTTAAAAGGAATACACAAAATATACACAAAATATGAAGTAAGTACATGTGTGCATCATAGAAAAGTGAATACATATGGTCTGTAAATTCAATCGGTAAATTCAGGACAAGGCAAAAATATAAGTTGTTTTCTTGTTTTAGCCAATTACATCCAATGAAGAACTTGCTGTTGTGACAGTTTCTTTATTGGATGTAATCCAATCTGTGTTATGCACTTATCTTGGTCCTCTCATGTTGGACTGAGGACAGACTGGATGCTGCAGCGACTCACTATCGCCTCTCCAGGTACAAGTGGTATTACAACACAGGAGCCGGGGATAGCTGGTTAGAATGCTCATTTCTTTAGACATCTCTGCAACACAACACATAGATGTCTTTGACATAACATCATCACTGTGACCTCTGTTTTGATAATGTTAGTGGATTTTTTTTATGTTTTGAACTAAATTTCTGTCCAGATCTTACTGCTTGCACCTTTAACACAAGTAGTTGTATTAGTTACAGCATGACATGCATTGTACTGACACACACACCACATCACCTGCCTCTCTCTTCAGATGCTTCTTCCACTCCTCCAGAGAGCAGCAGAGATGGACTCAACTGTAAAGGACGAGGGTAATGAAGTGGAAACATACGAGACATGCATTATATCACATTGCAAATTACCAGTAATATATTTTTATTCAAATTAAAATGATTATTGTTATTAGCAGTGGTATTAGTATTATCATTCATATGTCATGATGCTAGTCTATTTGTCTCTCAATGTGTCTCAGGTGATAAAATGTCCTGCAGGAGGTCGGCCATCATCAACATCTCCTCGCTCGCCGGATCCATAAAGATATGTCCGGAGAACTTTGCTAGGGCGCAGATGTACCCTTATAGGGCCAGCAAGGTACCGCTCACTATCACAAAATATGAATTCGATTTTTTAAATAAAACAATTAACAATAATAGCACTTTATCCTAACTTGTTTTGTTGTTTTTTAATCTGGAAGATTCTTTTTGTCTTTTTCATGAGATAAGATCATCCCCAAAACCGACCCTAAATTAAAGAGACAGAGTCACAGCTACGGTTCAATTGACCCTATATTAGAACCTTTTCACATATTTACTTTGTGTGCTCTCATTAATGTGAAGGATAACGCTGACATTTGTCTTTTATCAACAAATCTCATGAAAAGAGCAAAACCCAAATCATGTTAGTCCGTCTCTCAAAACCTTCTGACTACCCTACTTTGTCTGTGTCACTCAGCTCCAAGCCCATTGGTTTCTTCTTAAGACATAAATCTTCAAAAAATAAAAAATAAAAAAGAAGCTCAGGAATTTCCAGCGGGGACCAACTGTAGATCCTTGGGGTGGTTAGCAGGGAGGCTACAGTGTAAACATGACAGGCAATCTGTATCTTGGTGTCTGTTGGGAGACCTGATTCAGACCAGACCAGCCTTCAGAAACCTGTACCCTTGTGTAAATTACATTGAAGTATTTAGTGTCATTTTCAACAACAAAGCTTCTGTCTTCTGCTGTTGGTTGCCAGGCAGCACTGAACATGGTGACTCGCTGTCAATCGGAGGACTTCAAGAGACACAACATACTG
Source organism: Anarrhichthys ocellatus (assembly GCF_004355925.1). Classification (NCBI taxonomy): domain Eukaryota; kingdom Metazoa; phylum Chordata; class Actinopteri; order Perciformes; family Anarhichadidae; genus Anarrhichthys; species Anarrhichthys ocellatus. The sequence goes on from NW_022280071.1 coordinate 717,010, forward strand.
GTGACAGCGATCCACCCTGGCTGGGTCCGCACTGAGATGGGAGGACAAGAGGTGAGGCAATGGAGAGTTTAATGAGAGGCACTGCACACCTTTGTAATACATTATGATCCTTTCAGCAGGTTTGTATGAACAAAAAAATAAGCACACTTGCTTTGACAAACTACGTCTGTTCTCTGCTTCAGATTCCTTTATGTGAACACGCTTTACTGGTTGAACTGGCCCAACTCTTTACGTGGTGGCTCCCAGTATCAATCAGTAAGTATATTTACTTAAATACTGTAGGCAACTAAAGTACAAGTGTACTCTTACTCCGCAAAATGTATCTGATGCCTGCATTTACTTTAGGGATTCATATTTTAAAAACATTTTTGACAATTTCGGACATAAAAGTCAGTCTTGCCTTCAGTCTTAATCTTGCTAGATAATCTTTGTTGTTTTTAGGAGCATGAAAGTCCCTGCAAGTCCTCTGATTGCCCTCTTAACAACCAGTCATACAAACTTTCTAAAAACTTTATTAAAATTTGTTAGAGTCATCACTATACATTTTTTTTACATATACATGAAATTTGACCTCTGCATTGAACCCATCCCTAGCATATTGGGAGCAGCGGGCTGCTGAGAAGCCCCCGGGGAGCAGTTAGGGGTTTAGTGTCTTGCTTAGGGACACTTCGGCAGAGGACTCATAGCAGGACCCTCGCTCGACCCTCTCTACCCAATGAGCCACGGCCGCCCCAGCCCACTGAAAAGTGGAGTCAGAGAGCAGACAGGGTTAATAAACTGCATTGTTTGCTGTGATGATTCACTTTTTCTCTGTTACGAACTTGGCAAGTATTTCCTGTGACCTAGCACAGTCAACAGTGCTGGGTCACAGTAAAAAAAACACAGCCACCACTACTATAGTACAGAATGTAATGTGCAAAACGTAGAAATGAAAGAACTATATAAACTAGTTAGGGTGTAGTGCACATTCCCTTTGACTTCCCTCTTTTTTGTTTGTTTGTCCCGTCTCCCACAGGCTACTTTATCCACCCAGGATAGCGTGCACGGCATGCTCGCCATGATGTCGTCACTCAGCAACAAAGACTGCGGGATGCTTCTGGACTGGGAGGGCAACACGATCCCCTGGTAGCAGTCGCTGTGTCAACCACTCGAGGGCTTTTTATAATCGTAAAACGTATCCACCCTAGAGCATATTAAAGGCCATATGCATGTTATTGTGTTGAGAGTCATCATTGCCCATACTGGCCATGAAGCCTTCATAGAGTGACTCATGATTTAAATTAGTTATGCTGCTGTTAAACGCAGCCCCCATTTACTTATATTCGCCAAGACTTTTCTTTGTTTTCCATTCACCCATGGAGGCATTCGAGAAAAAACGTTTTCTTCAAGAATTCAAGGTTACACGGGCTGAGAAACTGATATACAAATGGTCATTTTGGGGGGTGAAGTATTCCTTTAAAGTGGGTGTATCCTCCTGCTGAGGTAACTCAGTCAGCACAGAATTGAATGTCACATCTGCGGTCAATCAGAAACCTATATAATTATGATTATGTAAACAGGGAGCTGAATAAATAATTTTAATTTTAATTAAATTTTTAAATTTTTTTAAATTTATTTTATTTTTATTTTATTCATTTTTAATTTATTATACTATATTGATCCCTTTAAGGGGAAATTTGTCTCTGCATTTGAATAATGCACATGTACTGTAAAATGCATGCAATGTAGCTGCTATTTTGAACTACAACTGTTGTGTTTTAAACTGTATGATGTTGTGAACGTGGACGCCAGAAGGAAACGCTATACTGCTCTACACATGCAGCAGTCCAGGCTTTAGACATGCTCCATTCCAGAGAGGATTCGCACAAAAGTCCTCCAGCCTGCACGGGTGCCAGGAAAATCCACTGAGATCAAAATCAATCACCGTTGGAATTTCCTGATGTGGAAAAAGTGTAATGTGCTTTACATCTTAAGGTTTCTTTGGTAAATACCACTCACTAGAGGCCACTTGGGGAAATTACACTATAATCACTAAGCTCCACCGTCACACTCCCTAGTTGTGAGACAAAGTTTTAGTATTTCAGTAATTTCACATAACAGCCTTTGTGCACCTCAACCTTTTGCTAAAATATTCCTAACTTAATTATAATACACTGTAATTTTGTTTTAATATTATGTTTATCTATGTGCTTTTTTGTTTAAAATTTGACATACGTCGATGATGCGTGATTTGAAGTTTGAGCCGTTTGCTCTCTAACTGAAACAGTGATTAAGATCAGTTGGGACACAGACCCCAGCTGCACTTCCATGAACTTCCATTGTATGCAGTATGCTTTCAAGGACATTTTATGGAGATTGCCTCTCTACTATAAACAACGGTTATTGTGGGAAATGTTTCAGTATATAGTATATAACATATAAGATAATGTTCTTTAAGGGTCCTGTGTAGAGTCGCCGTGTTGAGCTAACGTTAGCTCGCTAACGAGTCAGCTTACGAAACCAGAAGTCTCCAGACTACAGTTCGGCGCTGTGAACCTGGAAAGCTAACAAAACTGTAATATTGTGTAAGACTGTATTAGTTTACTCTGTGATTTAGATATTTGTGGATATTGATAGTTTCTACAGTGATGTGTTAACCCCATCTGGTTCTTAACCCATTTAATTTAATTGTCAGGTCATCCAAAAAAAGTCATTGGATGTCGAAAAAGTCATAGAAAAGTTTTTGAAAAGTTTTAAAATGTTTTGACAAAATTCCCAATTTTACTTAATTCGCAATGCTATACTAATATGACTTTCTTTCGACATACTATACTATGACTTTTTTACACTTTCGACATACGCTATGACTCCTTAATGATTTATTTCAACACACTATACATTTTCATATTTTGTTTGGATATGCTATGCTTTGACTTTTTTGGACATACTATACTATCACTTTTTCATGACTTATTTTAACACACTATATTACAACTTTTTAATGATTTTCCGACATACTATACTATAACATTTTACAACATACTATACCAAGATTCTTTACGACAGAATATACTAGACTTTTTTCTATACTAGGTCTTTTTCTATGGCTTTTTTTATCTTTTCGATTGTGTTAATGATTGTTTTTAGGAACATTATGCTATTACTTTTTTGACACACTATTTTATAACTTTTTTGATATACAAAAATGTTACTTTGTCAACTTTTCTTGACAAATTATTCTATGATTTTTTCATAGCTTTTTGATGATTCTTTTTACATTTTTCTATGGCTTTTTAAAAAATTACTTTGCTACACGTATACGTTTTGATACTATACTTTACTATACTAGGGCTAATTATGACTTTTTTTGTCAAACTATAGTTTTTTTGATGACTTTTTTGACATACTATGCTATGGTTTTTTAGGCATAATATAGGAGGGCTTTTTGGAAATACTATGACTTTTTATGATGATTTTGATATGTTTTTTTCTTTTGGGATACTATTCTGCAACTTTTAAAAAACACTATTATATGGCTTTTCTGTGACGTTGTTCAACATATCATACTCTGGCTTTTCTGTGGCTTTTTTGACATACAATACCATGACTTATTATGAGACTATTGTTATGACAGAGTGTCATAAGATTTGATAATGAAAATAAATGCTGTTTACCTCCCTGCCTGAGGGTGGTGCTGTACATTGCGTCTGTGTTTTTGTATCTGTTGAGTTGCAGGTGATTGGATGAGGACTGATTAGGCCCGAGTTAAGAAGGAAACTGTGGAGGCCGGCTCACTCTCTGTCTTTTCTCTCCAGCTCCCAACCAGGCCGCGCTGCACTGCTGAGGGGGTCGCTGATCTTTGGGGGAGGGTACCGGTCGGATTGGCCAAGGGTTAAATGTAGCCTAAAGGCAGTCCTGGTAGTTATAGGGGTGAGAAGCCCTTTTTGTTCACATTGTTTTCTCCTGTCTTTCTGTTAATTCTTTTTTTTTGACAACCTCTCCCACGAGATGTTCTCCAGGTGTCAGCGTGGGTTCTCTCCGGGTTCTTCAACTTCCTCCCACAGTCCAAAGACACGCAGCTCAGGTTAATTGATGGTTCTAAATTGCCCGTAAGTGTGGATGTGAGTGTGAATGGTTGTGTCTCTATTCGCCCAAAGTCAGCAGGATAACAGTTGGATGGATGTTTGATGTGTAGGCCAACAACCAACACCCTCTCCACAGTGGTTTTCTTCTGCACCTTTCACCCCTATGGGTGAGTCAATATATTGATCAAGTATTTTGCTGTATAAAATATTTTTGTTCCGACTATTTGTCATTGAAATCATTAAAAAAACATGATTGTGTTGTTTTCTACCTCAGGTTAGGGATATCTGAAAAACAAATTGTGCCAGTACTCATAACTGTGTTCCCTAACAACCTCTGAAATCATACTTCCACCCGTCAGTCTCAGAGAGAAGAAGAAAAGCATGTTTAATTCCATGTCAGTTTTTAGCCTTTTACACTCCTTTTCTCAAATACATGGCTCATACAAAAAAAACCTGCATAAAGTTTTCCCAGAAAAAAAAGCAACTGAGAGGGCACTGAAATCATCTTTAATAACTGCAGTACTCCAAACGCACAGTTGTGTGGACATCTCTTGGTGCTGCCTGCACCGGAGGATTGAAATCAGTGTGGACGAGCCGCAGGCGGTGAGGTCCTGCGCCGACGCACAGGCGGCACGGCGACCGTCAAAACTGTCGGCTCGTCATCGGGTGACGTT
>NW_022280071.1:721757-724513 GCF_004355925.1 Anarrhichthys ocellatus
GTGTGTGTGTGTGTGTGTGTGTGTGTGTGTGTGTGTGTGTGCGCGCGCGCGCTCCAGTGCTTTTTCGGAAAGTGTGCCTTTGTCAGGGATGGAGAAGAGCATAGATGTACTACAACATACAGTCATACATATCATCTGGAATTTACACATCCATAACAATGATACAAGGATCAACAATCAGAACCAGAATTATACAGTATAGCAATAATAATAATTATTGATATTGTCTAAAAACTACATTTATTTACTTTTCTTTCTTCTTCAAAAAAGAACCATATATTTATATATGTGTATATATATGTATATATACATATATATACACTGAAAGTTCTTGAGTCTTTTTTTATTTCTGGTTTTCTGACTAAATAAGTAACTTAAATATTTACAGTGATTATTTTACAGCCCGCTGAAGATAAAACGTTCCTTTTAGTTTGTCTAGAATAAAAAGCGTGCGGAAGGAAGGAGGGACGAGGGAGGGGTGGTCCCAGTGAAAGGTGGGGTGGATGTGGGGTCTCCAACCTCAAACTGGAGGGGTGTACAGGGTTTCCCGCAGGGGGCTCCAGGTCCTCCCTCCCCCCGTGCTGCAGGGGCATCCAGCCCTTGTCGCGGGGAGGATTTACTGCCCCCCGTGCTCCTGGGTCATCTCAGTTGTGTCACTGTTTGGTTTCTTTTCCTCCCCCCGTGCCCCCCTTCACTCCCCTACATGACCAGCAGCTGTCCCAGCACCATCCTGAACTGCTGCGTGCACCCTGCCAGCTCCCTCACCCTCTCAGTCATCTCCCTGGCCGCTCCGGGGGAAGGATACTGGAGCGCCGCCGTCTTCGTGCTGACCACGATGTCCTTGAGTTTTTCGCAGAGGGCGTTGCTGCTCTGGGCCACGTGCGCTCTCACGTCAGGCGACTTGGCCTGGCGCGACAGCGTGTCGCCGATGAACACCAGCTTGTGCGCACTGAGGATGACGAACTTGCTGTGCGCGACGAAGATCTTGGGCGGCTGGTTGGAGTTGACGGCGGTGAAGAAGGCGTCGATGGCGTTGGTCACCGCGGTGATGTTCTGCTCGCACTGCTCCTGGTAGAAGAGGAGGAGCTGACGGTCGCCGTGGCCTAGCTTGGAGCAAGGCGGGCCCCCGGAGCCGTTCTGGGCCTGCTGGTTGGCCGGAGGGGGGTGCGGGGACGGGACCCAGCCTGTCATGTCGTTGTTGATCGGCCGGCTGACTTCCTGCTCGAGTCGCTCAAACTGTTTGATCTGGAGGAAGAGGAAGGAGACCGTCAATGCTTTATCATAATGCTATGATTCCAACTGTAATATCTTTTGGTTTTACCCGAAACAAGTCATTTTATAGACGACACAATCAATCAGAAAGATAATCGCTGGATGAATCCACAACTCATTCAGGCCAGTCAGAGAGGTACCGTACCGATCAATGAACATTTAGATGAAAACATGATTTGCCAAATCTGGCAACCCTTGAAAGCAACTACTGAATGTAGACAAAGCGTCTAGGGACGTAACATGTCATATCCCTGCAAATATCCAGCAACTACGACATGTGTCTGGCAACATTTTTTATTAAAAGAAATAAAATAAACACTATTGTCTGAGTGAGGAAGACACCATCCTTATACTAACAGCTCTAATTACGACTTTATTCTTTCAATATTACTAAATATTCAGACTCCTCAGAAAACAGGGAGATATGGGGGAGCTGTTTTGAATGTGCAAAAAAATGTGGATCATCTTGCTGACCCTCTGTGAGCTATTAAAGTCCATACATTTATACATGAATTTAAATAATCATCTCCAGAGACAAGAAGTGCCCAAGATCCATCTCGCGGTCAAGGAGTCGTTCCCGGTCCAACGACAGAAAATGAGGACCTCGAGGATCATTCATCTGCGGATCTTGCTGTTGTTGGGGAAAATACTAATTTTTATAGTCAAGTCGGCGTTGGTCACCGCACGTTCACATTTTAAAAAAAGTATAAAGACAAAAGAGGAGGGAGAGTCTATCATCAAATGAGAGAAGTTTATAGAATGAATACAGAAGGACTGAGAGACTAACTGCATTATGTTCCATTCTATTTTTATATTTTGAATTTAGGGTTTTTCTTTACAATAAATGAAGACATTTCCATCAGATATTGGTGCAGGAAAATTTGCCAGAATGCAACAAATTAAGTGGTTAACATTTGTTTTATTTCCTGTGCTAGGACCCCCCCCCCCACGCTTAATATGTTTCTGTCAGCTTGTTTTTGGTCGGCCCCCTAGTGGCCCAGCATTGTTTACAGCAGCTTCACTTCTAATTATGGCCTAAACGGCCACTCGTTTTCTCTCTCTCTCACACAAACAATCACATCACAGAACAAAGAAAGTGAGAGTAATGGACTGAGAGAGACACAGACAGACGGAGAGACAGACGGGTACCTGTTGCTGCTCCAGTTGTGTCTTGTGTCTGATGATGTTGCCTTTCTCCAGCAGCTGTCTTTGGTTCTTCTCAAACTCCTCCTTTCCCTGACGGATCAAACACAGCTGTAACAAAACTTTTGTACACACCAACATGATGTGTACATCTCTGTCCTTCACGATCATATTGAGGATCATGAGAAATATACAGCCTCTGCCTCCCTCTAGTGGTGATAAACAGGAACCGCAAGAACTTTGATGGGACGTAACTTATCTCCCCTCATGCACATTCCTTGAACAGCCTTGCTGACACACACACACACACACACACACACACACACACACACACACACACA
>NW_022280071.1:724523-725710 GCF_004355925.1 Anarrhichthys ocellatus
CACACACACACACACACACACACACACACACACACACACACACACACTTGGCTGGTATACAAAAAAAAATGTGCTGACTCTTCACATGCACATGGACTCATTCATCATGGCTATGAAAGGTGTGTGTGTGTGAGACAGAGTGAGCGTGGCTCCCACAGAGATGCTGTGTAAGTACAGCCTCACACCTGGAGCTGTCACACGCACACACACACACACACACACACACACACGTTGTTGTTGGGGGAAGATAAAAGTACTACACAGCTAGATATGTCTTCTCCTGGCAAAATAAATAAGAGAAAAAGAATATCACACATGATATAATATATAATATGTACAGTTGATCTCATCAATATATCTATAAGTATATGTTCAAGATGTATACACATACAGTATTACATTGAGGGATATGTGCAGTATTTGTATACCAAGTTTAGGTAATTCAATTAAGAAATGTGTTAATTAATTAATGTTTACTTTCATTATTATTTGATGTATTTATTCTTTCTTATTTACGTCTGGCCTTTCTTCCCTATGCTTTAGCAACATGGATGTATTGATTTGTCTGTTTGCCAATAAAGCAAATTGAAATTGAAAAAAAAATGACATTGATTATGACTTCAGTTCTCATAGATAAATGACAGCTGCTGTGGGACTTCAGCTCTGTCTTCAGCAAAGGACAAACCGAGGCAATATACTATATCATATATTTTGTAATAAAAAAAGGCACTTTTGAAAACAAAAAGCTAACGACAAAATGTGTGGAACTATGTGAGGTATGGAGGGCAGCTCAGGGACACTCTGTGTGAAGCTCGCTCAGGTTTGTTCCAGAGCGTCACATGACCACAGTCACACGGCCGAGCTAACATATGTTTGGTGTTGCAACTAGAAATGTGCACTTGGTACTGGTGAAGGTCTGAAGCAGTTGCTGATCGCTAGCAGTTCGTACCGGCCGGTTAAGAGGATTCGGCAGTCAGTGACGGTATAAAACAGTCGATAAAAAAGGTTTTTGAAAAAGTGTTGGATCACTGCAACTTTGAGAGGTCCTTGAGCATACAGTCCTAAATGAACACCGAAAATATTAGGCTGATGGGTCTGGTAGTATGTGAGATTAGCCGTGGACAGACAGACAGATGCCCTCACACACACACACACACACACACACACACACACACACACACACACAC
>NW_022280071.1:725720-728340 GCF_004355925.1 Anarrhichthys ocellatus
CACACACACACACACACACACACACACACACACACACACACACACACGATCTCCACCAGAGAAAGAAACAGCCATGTAAAAAGGTGTATGTCCATGTGTGTGTACCTGTAAATGTACGTAGTCATAGTCCTCCATCCAGCCTTCCTCTGTGGTCTCATACGGCCGGTCCACACCTTCCTCTTCCTCTGCAGCTGTAAACTTTGGCGGAGAGGGGAGGGGCCGCGACTGAATGTTCACCCTCTCCCCTCCCTGATAGCTCCCACTTCCCGATCCCGTCATGTGACCGCCGATCTCCCCCGGGATCGGGGGAAGCGGCAGCTGCTGCTGCCGGTTGGTCCGTTTGAAGAGCAGCGAGGCGTTACCGTGGAGAAAGGAGGCGAGCTGCTTGGCATCGTCGGGGATGCCTCGCGCCGTCATGATCAGCCGATCCAGGTCGTCCCCTCCCGGCGGGGGTGCCGCGAGCGCGGCGTGCGACCAGGAGACGCCGTCCAAGCTCTGACTGTGCCGGATCAAACTCTGGAAGACCTCCTCCATCTTCCCCACCTGACGGCCCAACTTGGTCTGCAGGGAGCGGTCCGTGGCCTGGGCGGAGTTTGCCACGGCGCCCCGGGCAAATTCTAAGAAGTCCCGCACGGTGGAGCGCACCCGGTCAGCGGCTTGATGAATGGCGGGGAGGTTTCCTTCCAGATGGGCGGGGCTTCTCCAGTTACCCGTGATGAACGACATCATGAGTGAAACGCTGGACTCGACGGCCTGCTGGAGGCGGGACAGACGCTCCATGGCCTGCTCCAGGTCCAGGATGAGGGGCTTCCCCGGTACGGAGCCAGGGCCGGGAAGGGAGGAGGAAGAGGAGGTGTCGCGGACGGGGACCATGTCCAAGGAAGAAGCGGAGTGGTTGCTCCGTGTGCTTCCCGTGCTGGAGGCGGACAGCCGCTTGAAGGACAAGGTGAGCTCCTCACTGGTGGACTGAGCGTCACGCACCACCTGGAAAACACGCACGCAAAATAAGCTAAGCTAGCAGTTTAGCCCTGTTTCCTGTCTGTGTACAAGCTAGCAGTGCTAATTTCATCAAAACTAATTATGATGTGAAGCAGTCGTTGAAATGTCCACAACGAAAACAATACAGAAACTAATTAAAAATGTCTATAATGCATAATAAACATACTTATATGTTATAATCTGCTTATAGGATGGTATAATTATAGTTATAAGTGCTCATAAGGTTTGATGATAGTATTTGTCATCAAATAGAAACTAACTGAACACAACAACGATGGTTTCCCAGAATGTGGGAGCGCCTCTTTAGATACCTGCGGTGGGACATCGTAGACACTGTGGTCTCCCCTCTCCCCTCCTTTCTCCTCTCGCTCCCGAGGGAAGTCGTAGATGTCCTGATGGTGGTGACCCCCCGACCGCAGGCTGGCGGGGATGTCGTAGATCTCCTGAGGGGGCTGGTCGACTCCGCGGTAACGCTTGTCGGTCAGGATCGGGGGTGGGACGTCGTACACGTCCTCCGGGATCGGCGGCTCGTCGTCGTCGTCGTCGTTGCCGTTGAGGTTGTGCGGGTAGTGGCCGGGGGGCGGGAGAGCCGGCTTGAGTTTGGCAAAGTGGGGTGGCACGTCGTAGGTCTCCTCTCTGATTGGCTGAGAGTCGGGGACGTCTTTGCTGACAGACGGGGGGAAGTCATACACCTGAGGAGAGAGAGAGCAACCGTGACCACTGCTTTATATCACATTTTTGAACATGACAGTAAGAATAGAGTATATATATATATATACACATACACAGTATATTCAGACAGCCTTACCGTCTGCTGTGTGCTTTTGTCTGAGCTGGCTGGGATGTCATATATATCCTGACCACTAGAGGGCCCCTTCACCACCATGGGAGGAGTGTCATACACCTGAACACAAGACATCCAGACAGACAGAAATAACATGCAGTTACACACACACACATCTCACAGCTGCTTCACGTTCTAATTATGTGTGAAGTATGAGTATGATACGACCAGCAATATATAACAATAATTCCTGATGATACAATTCATCAAACTAATGCGACCTGGTGCGCTGTAAAATAGATTAAAGAATTGAATTCCATTTAATTATTTTAAGTTCGAGACCAGAGAAAATATTTAAAATTCATGTGAATAAAATGTAAGACTTTTTAAAATCTTCTAAGGCCTTTCCTGTTTGAGGAAACTGAATACAATCCTGCAGTAACTGCTAACATCACACTACTGTATAATAGGCGAGATGTGAGATGACTGTTGGTACCAGATGTGGTGATAATTTCATCGTCTGTGGCAAATGGCGACATAAAAAACAGGCAAACCCCCTCGTCCACTGGAAGTTTTTAAGGGGACGTGTACACAAATGCAACATCACATGTGTTTGGCAATTTAAAAAGCTGATGGAAGCACGCAGACAATCGCTCCCAAAGTGAGAACAAGCATGTCTAAAGATGCTTTAAAAAGGTCCTTTAGGTTCTTTAAAGTGTCACCAAGAGTACATTATTCTATTAGAAACCAATCTGAAATAAAAAACAGTCAAGAGAGATATACACAGGCGCACACACACACACACACACACACACACACACACACACACACACACAC
>NW_022280071.1:728350-758281 GCF_004355925.1 Anarrhichthys ocellatus
ACACACACACACACACACACACACACACACACACACACACACACACAGTCATAAAACAAGGTTTGAAATGGTTGAATGCATTATATCTACTGCCTTTGTCTAGGGAGAGGAGAAGCAGCACAGTGGGGATGAAGAGGTAAAGAGGAGAGGGAAGCAAGAGGGACGAGAAAGGAGGAAAAGAAGGGAACAAAGGTGCGGGAAGAGGACGGAGAGAGAAAGATTAAATAAAGGAGAGGAAAAAGCAAGATGGGAGGAAAAGGGGACAGAGGGAGGAGGGGAGGAAGAAAAGGGAAACGGGAAGGGGGAAAGACGGGGAGAAAAAGACAGTAAAAAGAAGAGAAGAGGAGGGAAGGGAAGATATAAGCGGGAGCAGAGAAGAAACGTTTTTTTATGGAAAGAATGAAGGCAGGGAGGAGATGAGAGAAGGAAAAAGGAGGTGAGTAAGGGGGCGAAGAGCAGGCCCAGGAATGTGAGCCGGTGTGGTTTTAGTCACATGACCAGCTCTCTGACACAGGGAGCTTGTAGAGGAAACGTCTATCTATTAACACTCGCTCCCTCAATCCTTCCTGTCCTGCACTCTTCAGCCGCTACTCTGTGTCTCTCACACATACTGGGAGGACTTCCTGCCTCTGACCTCTGACTCACACGTTATTATCGCTATATCTAAACAACATTTCAAAAATAATGCTATCAGTCAAATTCATCTTTGAATTTGTTTATTGTGCGTTTTTGTCTCTTTTTGGCAAATGAATTACACTTAAAATACAAGTGAAGAGAGCTGGAGACAGACTTTATCACCATAACTGTATATTAGGGATGTTAGGAGAACCGATACTTGGGAACCAGGTACCAACCAAAACTCTGACAACGTGACAATACTTGTTTTTTATCAAACACGAACCGATGTTGAATTCAGTTTCATTATGATGGGTTCAGGCTCTATTCAGTAAAAATGAGTATTGTACGAAAGTGAATTATTGTTATTGTGATGTGTTCAAATGTAATCTTGCAAAATGTAGTTTTTGGTGAGAAACTCTAATAAATCCAGCTGAATTATGACGTGTTTATCTTCCTGACACTAGGTTTACTGTGTTTTAGGTGGTATCGGATTTTATATTGAGAATCGTGGAACTTCACTGGCATTGGTATCGACGAGTACATTTCTGGTATCACGACATCCCTATCATTTTTGCATGAAAAATGACTTCATCGATTATCAAAAAAACGCTCTTTCTTCCCGACTGAGCAGAAGTGTGACGCTCAGACAGCTCGTTGCAGCCTGCAGCCGTACGTATACCAGTGGTGGGCCGTCAGGGCCCGCAAGGCCTTCTCTGCTGGCCTAAACAGAATCACAAAGCTATATCTATTTTATAATTTAATAATTTTTCTTAAATACATTACATGTATTATAATTTATAAAAATATTTTTCCCATTATCTTATTTTCTCATTGCACAGCTACTGTGTTCCTCAGTTGCTCTGCTTCCAGTGCAGCTTGTTTTAAGTAGAGCTTTTATCCAATCAGATTTCACCTCTGTGTCTCTAGGTAAGAACAGAGGCCCGAGGCCTGCAGAGTCTCACCTGCAGCCAGTGCAGATTAAAGTAAATGGGGACGATATTGTTGATTGTCATAGTATTCAACCAATCAGATCTTTAGTTTGACATGTTGGGCTTATTCTTTGACTATCAGAGCCTGCGCGCCGGCCTATAATGACGTCAGCATTACATGCCGCTCAGTGTCCGTGTGTAGCTTTCCCGCGAGGTGCAGAGTGTGCTGTGATTGGTCAGTGGGCGAGCACGTGACTATCGTGAAACGAAACTTAACAGCCAGCAGAGGCTGATGGGTAGTGAATCACATCACGTGATGCAGCTCAGCCAATCAAAATGCATTCTGACTGAGTGAGATGCACCATGAGAGAGGGTGCTGAGACGAGGAAAGACATTGCAGAGCAGTACGTTCAACATTTAATTTCTGAAAGTAAAATCCTATGATAATCTCTTTGGGTCTCGGCTTGTCATTAAGGAGTGATGATGGATCCCACAGCCAGACCAGCTGAGATCATTATATTTTCCTGAATTTAGGCTTTTGCATTTTCTAAATGCTTTAGCATTATTCAAACGACTCGTACCGACCTGTTTAATATGAAGACGTGCATAGTTACAGCATTAAAAATGAATAATAGCTGTGGCGCCATAATGTGGTTATAAGGTGGTATTTCAGCTGCAGGACAGCAGTGAAGGCCCAGGTATAAAATGCACGGCCCGCCACTGACGTATACGCGCGTGTGTGTGATTACTTGTTACGGTGAGAGCCGTCTCCCACACAGCACACATCTTTGATGAAGTGCCTGGTGTTGCGGTGCGTTCATTCTTCACCTTTCAGATTGCCCACTTCAAAATAAAAAGCGCCGGCAGCTTCATCTGTTATTACAGCTACACATCTTCCTCCCGCTCTTTCTCCTCGCCTTCCCATCCTTCATGTCTACTCATCGTTCATTGTCATCTTGTTTTCCTGTGCTCTTCCTCTTCACCTCCTTTCTCCTACAGCTAATTTCTCCTCCTCTTCCTCCTCCTGTGACTCCATTCTTGTTGCTGTGGTTGTGTGGTTGTATGTGAGTGACCTTTCTCTTTTGGCTCGTCAGCATCAAGACTACGTACATTTTCTGTTAATGTGTGTGTGTGTGTATGTGAATGTGTATGTGAATGTGTATGTGACTGCGCAAGTTCCTGCCTATTAGGCACAAAACATTGTGAACAGTATGTGTACAACTACGCAGGAATAAACTGACCTGTGTGTGTAACTGTATACACAACACACACACACACACACACACACAGCGGTCCCACCTGTGTGTTGTACTGCTGGCGGGCGGGCGGCACGTCGTAAATGTCGTGCTGGGTCGGAGGCTGGTGTCTGGGCGGGACGTCGTACTCATCCTGATCCGGTTTGACTGTGTCGTACACATACACCTGACCGACCCGAGTGGGGACCACCACCTGGACACAGAGAGCGAGAGGCAGGTGAGCGTCAACAACACAAAGACGTACTGTACAGTCACACTACAAACATCAGTCTGAAGGTCGGAGGATGGATATCAACAAAACAGAAAGACTTCTTCACCTCTGAATGAGAATGTAGTGCTTCATCACACTTAAATGAGCAAAGACTGAAGGTTGTTCAGTCTCACGGCCAATAAAAACAGAGCAGGGGGCCTATCGTGGGAACCGGGCTGCCCTATTGTGTGCCTGTTTAAACTGTGTATTATATGGTTCGAGTGTAGAGTCAACCAGCCAGCCTGGGAAACCAAAGCAGCTGTGGTTTACAACAACACACACACACACACACACACGCTCGCTCGAGCACACGCACACACACACACACACACACACACACACACTAAAAGTAGCTGTCACAACTAGTATCCCATCATCATCATCCTCTCTTCTCGTCATTTCCACGTCCTGGTTCAACTATAACCAGCACCAACTGTGTAACCACACTCTACACTGTATCTTATTAGTTAGCATGCTAATCGCAGGCGTTGCATACAACATGACTCAGTCCATCACTCGTCCCTGCATTATAAACACAACTCAACAGTGAATGTGGAAGTGAAATACATTTTACACAGAGAATTCTAGAAGTAAATACTGTGTACTCGTAGCAAACAGGAGTAACTGCAGACACAATTCAATACAACATGCTAATGCTAACTGCTGCTACACTACAGCTGAATAGGGTCAAATATTTAACCAATATGTATATCACCATGAAATGTCAATCGTTCATTACTTACATTAAGAAATCTTTTAATTATGCAAATGAGGTATTCTTTTATATAGATAGAATATAGATAAGAAAGAAAGTGTAACGTTTGGTGTACATAAGCGCTAAAACGTCCTTTAAAGAGACGCTTAGTTACATTACAGACATTTAGAAGAATAGATATCACCATAAAACTTCACCAATTAATTTCTGACATTAAGACAAATAGTTTTTTATCACAAGTTTTCTGAAAGGTTTTGTTTAAATATGCAAATGAAGCATTTTCTAATGGTAACTTTTGGTGAAATTAGGGGAAATCTACAGACACAAATAGACAAAGCAGTAAAACAAACCCCGAAATGTGCATTTAGCTCTTCATGCTCGTCTTTATGGTCACTGTTGGCTAAATATGTCCATATCTGAACCGGGCACAGAGAGATGAAACTGACTAATCTTCTTATCTGACTCTGGATGAACAAGATTATTTTCCTACAAATTGGATGCATGTCTCGTCAGAAAAACTAAGCAAAAACTTGCAGCGTGGTATAAATTCGGAGGCATGTGGCACTGGTTCATACTATATACTATAGTCCCCCCAAAAAGTCAATTTCATCATAAGACGCTACATAAATTCTAATATATTACCAAATGTACATCCATTATCATCTAAATGTTTCATTCCACATGCTCATTGTCGGTATCAGACCGAACATCCCGCATCACTCGGTCTGTGTTTGTGAGTGTAATCAGTGTTTAATCACTCTCAGCTCCAGCCTTGATTAACGGAAGCTCTCTGATAATATTTGCTCAGCTCCACAGCTGTTGGAGGTACGCTGTGTGAGAGACAGACGGAGACAGACGATAAAAGCATCCATTTGACAAACCTGTCTGCACTAATCTGTCCTCTGCCTCCTCTCTCTCCCACCACCTCATAACACATCCTCTCCAGTCTCTCTTACACAGGGAGCGGAAATTAGAACAGTTTTTTTTGTTGTATTAAAAATGAATTAAGAAACTTCATTTAGCTTTTTCTCCCATTCTGTCGGTGGGTCACACGTATACACGCTCATGTAAACACACCTTCCCTCATCGTCAAAAAGCTTTCAACAGTATTGATGACACTTCTGGCTAAATGCCAGATGTGACCTGCATGCACACACACACACACACGTCATCCCCAGCCCTGTGTCAGATTGATAACCTGTGTTATTGATCACCTGTCTGTGTGCACCCTAGGGAGTGAACACACACTTCCACACTGACACTAAGCGATCTGTGTGTGTGTGTGTGTGTGTTAAGTCTAGTAACGGAGCGATGGATCAATGGTCACCATCTTTGTATGTGCGCGTGCCGCTACGGTGACGGTCACCACCGTTAACTAATGACATCATTTAATAGCAGCGTCAGTGCGTCCCGTCTGCACCATGACGGGTTTCTCCGCTTTAACGAGATTCAATATCTCATCTCCATCATCAGTGAACGGACAAATGAAAAACACGGACAAAACAAAGGTAATTTCTGTTTCATCGATGAGTTCAGGCGTAGCAAACTTCAACACGTGGAGTAGTGCATTTGACCAATAGCAAAGCAGGACGAGTAGGTCTGTTCATACCATCTACAACTGATTTAGACAACATTCATGACAGAAGGCCATGAACTCTCCCAGGACTCTCTTCCCTCATCAACGTGAACACGACTCCATGCTGATCCTTGCCATCCTTTCAGTTTCCTTAACCTCCTCTTTGTGTCATTCCTTGTGAATGCATATGCACTTGTAGCATTGGAATAGACTGTCTTGATGCTGATGCTTAAGCTCCGACAGCCTCGATACACAGAGCAGCCCCCCCAGTGCTCTGCAGGAAGAGATGACAGCACAGCCAGCACACAGCTGCATCAAGTCCCCCGTACATCCCGTGTGTCATCGCAGAGCTCTGGCCCCCGAGGACGGCTGTATACTTTCAGATTTACTGACCTACATACCCAGCGAAGAAAATTCTCTATGTCGTGTTCTCAGAATACAGAATACATCAGTGGCCTCATAAAAAGCTGCAGCTCGTCTGACCTACCAACAATAAAAATGGGAGAATTCCTCCGCCATCTGTGGCCGGAGCTGGGACGCTCACGCTTTTGTTCTGCTAGTGCGATCGCGTCAAGCAGAAGTCATTGTTCAACAGATGACCTTTGCTCCGAGCGATGTCCCTCACCTCCTTCCCAGCAGCAGACCTCTCTTCCTCTCCTTCTCTTTCTCTTGCTTCATGCCCAAGAGAGAAAAAAAAAAAGGACAGATGACGATAAAGCAGGGCGTGGGCGTCCTTCCACAAACAAAACGCAGAATGAAATATCCTCCGCGCTATCTGCTGGTAAACGCAGCACATTCTCAAAGTGAAGCTCCATCTTCCGGCTTCAACATGACCGCCGTAACCACTCGGAGAAAAGAAAAAGGACGTTCTATACATGCAGCTGCAGCGGAGAAAATAAGTCTTTACAGCGCAGATGTGAAGTTGAAAGAGAAAATGTGGTAAAAATAGAGAGAGGCCTAATTACAGTAGGAGGGTTGGGTGGTTTGTCTCAACCGGTGGACATGGCTGCTTCAGATCCTAATCTACACTCTGCTCTCACTCTGGCAAAAACACGCATTTGAGATTTTGGGGTTATTTTACATCCATAGCACGTTCTCTTTCAGACGAGTGGAACGGAAACATCTAAAATACACATTTACTTTGTTTTCCTACTGTGTCTACATGCGTCTGTACATTTCTGCTAAACTTACCAGAAGTTACCACTAGATAATGCCTAATTTGCATATTTCAAACATACCATTTCAGAAAACTCATAATACAAACAACAAATACACACATAGATCAAATCTATGCATACAAATATATACATTACAGCCGCCTGTATGTACAAATATCCACAGTAGGCAGTAGAAGATAATGTTTGCGTACATTGAGCATATACTGCCATATGCAGGTAGGAAGTGGTTCTATGCACATATAGACACTGTATCATGCACTTAATACAATCGTAATGCAAGTTTAAATTGCAATTATTAAGATTTATATCTGATGATCTTGCTAAAGCTGAACAAATACCCCCTTTTATCCGTTTTCACATTCCGGTTTCCAACGGTTATGAAAACAAGATAATCAAAGTAAAGCGGTTATTGTCCCGCGTTCCGTTCTCATAACTTCAAATCAAGCTACCAACATGGCAACATACTGCTGCAGGAAGGTGAGACAACACTTTACAGGTGAGTTGTTGCTCTGGTAAACGCTTGTATAGCGCTTTTCTAGTCTCTCGACCACTCAAAGTGCTTTTTACACTACATGTCACTCACCCATTGACACCCATTCATACACTGATGTCGGGGATCGAACCGCCGATCTCCTGATTGAAGGACGAAGCGCTCCACACTGAGCCACCCCTACTGTGGTTACTGCATCATTCCTTCTCACTGTAACTCCTGTTTAAGTGTAACAATGTTGGTCCTGATCACAAACCACCAAGACAAAGGAGTCAAATAAAACAAATAAAAAGTGAAGCGAGAATGAGAGCGGGTTGGAGCCACAGACTGAGAATACCATGACAGCTATGTGGAGCATGTGGCATCAAACACACACACAAGGCACCAAGAGTCAGTGCATGGGTCTTAACAGATTAGTACAGCGCAGGGGGGGCATGTCTCCAAGAGAGAACCAACACACTCTATACACCCCCCACCCCCCCGAACTAGATTCCAACACCACATGGCGTGACCGGTGTGTGTTCTGTGCATGCTCAGACTGGCTGTCTGGCAAATCAGGCAAACTCACTCACTGACTCACCTCCAGGTTTTAGGTCTATGGTGATGAAAAAAAAAAAACGTATCATTTTTTTTATACCTCATCACCTCATTCATTATTCCTTGTGTAAGGGAGCGTTGAGTTGACAGTATACTGCATTTGTGTGACTGTGTAGCTCGTCACCTCGTTGGGAACATCTGTGTGTTGGTCATTTCCAGCAGTTTGTTCTTCTGCAGTACTGCAGGTTCCATGTCGGTACCGGGGCAGGGTTGGGACTAATGGCCCCCGTCGTCACGGCAAACCATAGAAGATGAGTTTGGGGACGAACAAGAAACTAGAATAAATCCAGTTGTTTGAAGGAGATTTTTTTCGACCTGTTTAACTTCCCAACACCAGCTCTAAGCAACTCATAATACATCATTAAAACTACTTAATACCAAGTCTTTTTCTTTTTTATCAAAGCACATAATAAATGAGCAAAAAGCAGTATGCAAATCGTGCCATCAGACTTCACACTGATGCAGACACTCGTTCAGCAAAGCCACCTCAAAGACAAATATCCAGATTTATTCAAAGGATTCAAGGTGAGTGAGTTTCAGGTCAAGTTAATGTTACATTAACAACATATCCAAATTTTGTATATTTTAGTTTCTTGAGAGCATCGAATTGGGTAATTTCACTGGCATTGGTATCCACTACTACATTTGGTGAGTATCGTGAACCTCCTAAAAAGGAGGCAGTTAAAATGCCACATTCACCTCCCTGCACCAGACTGCATTTCTATTCATTTCCTTCTTAAGAATCATTAAATCCTGTTTGGTGGCATAGGTTTAACAGAATAGAGTAAAAAAATGTATATTTATTGAGGCGTTCCAACTCTAATTGACGGACACGTTCTTTTAGGCAGTACAGTATGGGACTAACCAAAGCTATTCAGAAACATTACATGCAAATGAAGCCTTTAAACAGCACGTGTGACACCAGGTTTTGAAAGTGGACTATATACTTTCCTTAATCTTAACAGAAGGTTTCACATAGACACATCGTGGTGTAGGTGTCGCTTCTAATTCGCACAGAAATAACAAACAAATGGACAAAGCAATGAGACGGGATGAGCCAAACAAAAATGACTTCAGTTGTGTGTGTCTACAGATATGTGTGTGTGTGTGTGTCTACAGATATGTGTGGGAGTGTGCCAGACAGCCGCGTTGACTTCATTAGTCTCCAGTTAATCTCTCAGCATGTGGTGCAGAACGCAGCCTCACAAACTGAAAGCACACACACGCACATTATTTATCTAACAAATTCCACTTTGACTTGCATTAAAATATTCATCGCCTTGTTTAGATTATTCATATTTCTGTCTCAGTAGGCTTCATGAAATGTGTTCCATAATGCGGCGCACTGAAAATGTAATTTTCTTTTCATATGTGGAATAAACAGCAGCTGCTTTGGGAGAGATCTGTCAATGTCCTACACTTTAATAAATAGCTTCAGTTTGTGTGTTAGAGGTTAGAATTATTTTAGTGTATATTAATTATATCATTTACTTTATCATTTTATACTCAGAGTTTAAGATAACTTACCTATTTAAATTTTAAATAAATAGAACCTTCTAAGATCACTGAAATAAATGTGTTACCTTAACCATCTTATTAATGTTATTGTCTTATTAATAACAGACAAAACAATGTGAAAGTGCCAATTTGAAGTTTCAGTAATCTCACTGATGCTCTTCAGCTGTTCTTGTGTGGCTTGTGTTAAGCTGGGAGACACGTGGCTGCTGACACACCCCCACTAGCACATCAATGCCTTCAATGACAGCTGACACTACTGCTTGACCTCCTAACACACACACACTCACACTGATACATTGGTGCTTGTGGACACATTTCGGATGAGAAACCAATATTTCAGGTTTCCAGCCCTACTTCTCTTTGGCCTCCTTTACAACTTCAAAGTTCAAAATTCACTTTATTTTATTTATTTATTAGGTTTTTCTGAACTTTTGCCATTGACCAAGAATAATTGGATGGCTGTAGGAAGGTCGAGGAGGCCACATGTATCAGAGATGTACTTAATACCCTGAAGACCATGAGGTGGAGTTAAAAAAAATAATAGGTGGACTCAAACTACGTCTCCCAATGTCAACAGTATATTTTGTCAATTCAGGCACACAAATGATTAAAGGTGGGGTCGACAACATTGGAAAAACTATCCAAACTAAAAACCCAGCCCAGTGTCGCTAACTCTTTTCCAATTAAAGCAGCTAGCAGCGCTAGCTCCAAAAGTCGCTATATTTAGCGAGGAAGTTGCAGAGAGGGCGACACGGACAGCCCACCCCTTCGGGGCCTCCCTCCAAAGCCACTCCCCGCGAAATGATCATGATGAACGTAAACACCGAACGTGGCTGTTGTTAGCACCTCGCAGCTGTTAAGCTAGCAGCTTGTGGTACGAGTGCACGGGCACAGTAGGATCCGGTAGACTGTAAGAAGGTAGCTCAGGCCTGAAACGATTGGACGGGCTGCTGCAGGATCACAGTCCTGCTACAGCCACAGATATCAGAGTTCTCTTTTTCTTTTTGACAGAGCATTCGATTGATTGATTGACGTCGGGATGTAATGAGAACTTAAACAAATATAATAATTGACCGAGCCTAGCTTTAACTGTAGCGTGCGAAGTTGCTAATCCATGAATCAAAAACAAACCCACTTGCCGGAGCTCCCCCCCGCCTCTCTGCTCGGTTCTCTCTCTGTCGTTGTGTCTCTCGCTTTCATCACTCTTCAATTACTGCGTCATCTGGGCGGATGAGTGCGCAAGTGGGCGAAAGAGAGAGAGAGTGAGAGCGGAGCCGTCCCTCAGCAGGTGGCCCTTATCGCTTAATGACTAACCGGTGGGAGTGGAGTGTGTGCTGTTTTAGTTGTGTGTGTTTGTACGAAGAGGGAGGCGGGGGTAAGTGAGCATAAGAGCAGCTTATTACAATGAAGGGCATCGGCAAGGTAAATACATAAAGCATGTGACGCACACACACAGTTTGCTCTGGCAGTGACAATAGAAGGTGCACTAAACTCCCTCCATTCCTTACTACGTGTCCTCGACCTTGATGGAAAACTTCAAGTCAAAGACTTTGAAATGTATCCACATATACATGAATGGAGGACTTCTTTAGGCCTATTCCAAAATGGATATTTGAGGGAAAAGTCTTTTGACTTCTCAACCCTGTGGCCCCTCAGACATCTTTAGAAACACCTCACACTTCACCTGAGCACCGCAGTTCCAAAATAAATGTGTGAAGCCTTCTGTGTGTATTCATTAATATGGAGACTAATCTGACCGCATACTTAACAGTGTGCTAACGATTTAGTAGTCAATGGGAAATTTGGGCTGAAGCTATCGGGCGGTACAAAGAGTCCATCTCTACAGACGCCCACTTGCGTGGGCATCTCTACAGATGGACGCAAAGCTTTTTTCCAAATTCTAGCCGGGCCCGACATCACACACACACACACACACACACACATAACACTCCGGCTCACAGCGGTGCTTACGCATTATGGCTCACTGCACCACAGCAAGCCTGGAGGGGCTTCCCCCTGAGTACACACACATACACACACACAGCTTGTCACCTGCTGGCGCAGTAAAGTGCTTACTCACCCAACCACAAGATCAGAGCTGAATTATTAACAATCTTATTATTTCACTGGTCCTCCTCCTCCTCTGCGCACACACACACACACACACCCTACTCTTTATTCCGTCAGCTTTTTTCCCTCCGTTTGTCATCCGCACTGTCTTTCTCTCCCTCTTCTGCCTGCCAACTCTCTGAGTATTCCTCTCTGTCTTTTCCTTCCCATCAGGTGGAACTGTTCAGCAGGTTGTTTCGGGCCCGGTAGGGCGTTGTGTGATGCGGAGCGTGAAGACTTAAATCTATTAAGGTAAACGCCGCCACGGGATCCTAGCATTTCATTTTGTAGTTTTTGGGATTTATTCAAATGCCCGTTTATTTTTCTTTCTCACCAACACTGAGGATGATGTAATAATCTCACCAGATGTCCTTATATCATCCAGTTTCAGTCAAGCCAACTGCAAGTGAATATCCTTCAAGATGGGCAACAGCACGTGGGCAAATAGGAATTAAACAAGAGCACGGAAGGTCTTGGAACTCTTTCTGATTTTAGACATTAAAGTCGGTAACTTTAATAAAATAACTTTTTGATTTATTTGCTCAATCTGTCACTATATCCTGACAGAAGTACGTGAGACAAAGAATCTGAAAAAATGCAGGTTCCTCGTCCTTCTTTTAGTGCTGCTAACGGTACTTACAAGACTCCACCACGCCCAGAAGAAAAGAAACCCAATTGGGGTTGAGGAGTCTCAAACTGTCAAACTAGGCGGCGCTGATCCAATATGATTCAAGATTATGTTTACTGCATTGCCTATTTCTCACCTCAAATGTTTTCAGAAACATTACTGCTGAAAGTTACTGCTTCGCTGTTAAATGAGAAACTCGGCGGTCATATTGAAAACGGACAAAAAACCAAGCCCCGCCCACCGACCGGAGCAAACTTTCTCATTTTACAGCTGAAAAGTACACTGAAGTATGTTTTTGGAAAACTTTCCAGGCGAGAAATAAGCAATGCAGTAACAGAATCTGGATTCATATTTTATCAGCGCCGCCTAGTGTGACAGTTTGCTCGATTGACAGTTTGCTCGATTGACAGCTGCGTTAGAGACTCCTCATCTCTGATTGGTTCGTTTTTCTTTGGGCGCGGTAGAATTCTGTAAATGCCATTAGGAGCACTAAAGACAGGCAGAGGAACCTGAGAGGATCTTTATCTTATAGATTATCTGTCTTGTGTACTTCTGTCAGGATATAGCGACAGCTTGAGCAAATATGACAAAAAGTTATTTTTATCAAAGTTAGCGACTGAAACTTTAAGCAGCGGAATTATCTGGTG
This sequence comes from Anarrhichthys ocellatus, assembly GCF_004355925.1. Lineage (NCBI taxonomy): Eukaryota > Metazoa > Chordata > Actinopteri > Perciformes > Anarhichadidae > Anarrhichthys > Anarrhichthys ocellatus. Next base: position 740,862 of record NW_022280071.1, read on the forward strand.
ATGTAACTGATGAATAAATAAACCGGGAGCTTGACAGGAGACTAAGTACGCTGAGCATCAGAAACCCAATAACCTTATCACACAAAGAACAACCTTGAGTTTTGGATTTGACAAAAAATAGACGCGCATACACCAGAAAACAGTGACAATAGCAGGAAGTGTGTGTGTTTATGTGTGTGTGTGTGCGCATGATACAAAAACATCCACAGCTCAGGCCAGGAACAACTCAACTAAATGATCTATTCTCATCTGTTGCTTCAAGAGTTTTCATTTTTAAACTGACATCAGTAATATATTTTCTCTCCTTCATTCCTTTATGTCTTCAGTTTCTCTAAACTAAGAACATTTATCCATCCCATAATGTTTTCTCTACAGAATCAATGCTGTCCTTCCTTACCTTGCCCAGTGGCTTGTTGCCGCTCTCCCAGTTCCTCTTATCCAGGGAGGGGGGCACCTGGTACACATCCTGCCCACCTCCGTTCCCTCCGGCTGGGACCGCTCCCAGGCCTGGTGCTGGGCCAACAGAAGGGGGCACCTGGTAGATGTCCTGCAGCTGGTACTGTCTCTGGGCTAGAAGCGGGGCCTTGCTGGGGGGTCCTGGAGGGAGTCCGCTTGGGCCGGAAGGGATCTGGTACAGACTTTGTGGACTTGGTTTGGGGCCGTGGGACGGGGGCATCATGTAGATGGAGTCAGGGTCGGGCTGCGCGGGGCTGGGGGTGGAGTAGGCCGGATGCATAGACGTGTAATGTGTCGAGTGGAGGGGCTTGATGGGAAACCCGGCGGAGGAAGTATTGATGGCGGCAGACGCCGAAGCCGGTGCCGGTTTGGCGTAGGCGCTCAGAGGGGGGAGGGGCCGCTGCGCCTGGGAGGAGGGACAGGGAGCGAGCGGCTCCGGCGTGGAAGGCCCGACCTGTTGCTGCTGCTTGCTGTCGTACATGCCGACCAGGAGCTTGAGGCGGTTGCCGGGTACGATGCCTTGGCGACCGTGGAGGGAGCAGAGCCACCAGCCGTCCAAGCCCTGCGTGTCACGCTCCAACACCGTCATGATGTCGCCTTTACGGAAGGACAGCTCGTCCGGTGACTCCGCCACATTGTCGTACAGCGCCTTGGCCAGCACGTTCTGTAGAGGGACAGGACAGAAATATATAAGAAATATAATATACATACACAATCCTATGTACTGATAAATGTTGCCTTGGTAAAGCAAGGCAACAAGAACACAAGTCTTCCCCAAGACCCATTAGTTTCCAGTCTGTACTGTTAGACCTGACCATTGTATTACATGACAAGTGAATGGGAGCCATACATCTGATGGTTTTGAAACCTGTAATTTGTAAAAAATAAAAAAATAAAAACACCCAGCAAAGTGCAATGGAGGGATGATTGCTCCCCCGAGGCTTCCTCCAGACCACATTAGAATTTTCTGTCTCCTATAATTTGAAAATATGGCGGTGAACCATAGACTGTATATAAGAAGTGGACGTAATCAGCGTGACATCACCAATTGGTTTGTGGACTACGATTTTGAAGCCTCAAGTTTGGCTTCAAGGCCATCTCCACCTTTGTTTTTAGCCGTCGCCATCTTGGCTTTTATTGAAAATTTGTTTTTTTCAACCAAGAAGTGACTTGAGAGGGTGGAGCCAAGTACAACCGAACACATAATTTTATAGTCAACCAAAACTAACTTTCATCGACTGAAAACACACTGGGAAAGAGCTTAAGTTGTAAGACGAAAAGACGGACAAATCCTGTCAATCACAGTAAGCCCCGCCCTAAAGCATCCCCTGCTTTATAGTCTGTTTGACTCTAAATGGACCATAATTTACTAAATGAACATCATGCTGTATTGAAGAAGACTTGAAACTAGAGATTGAGACCATAAACTCATGTTTACAATGTTTACTGAGGTAATAAATCAAGAGAGAAGTAGAGTCATTTTCTCACAGACTTCTATACAACCAGAAGAGTCGCCCCTGGTGGACAGTAGAAGGAATCTTCAATACATATGTTGATAACTATTCTTTAAAAACAGTGTTGTTCATACTATTTGTTTAGGTAAATATTTATGGCAACACACCAAAATCTATATCAAAAAGAGATGATGCAAAAAGTCCACATCACTCACCAAAATAGGTTGTTTGCAATTGCCTTCTAAAATGACTCGTGCGAACATTTTCTGATCCGCCAACCATTAAAAGGCACAACAACAACTCGCTCAGGGTTTGAGAAACATTGTGGTCATGGTTAAAGGAAACCGACGCTGACTGTTGGTAGGAAATAGGATGTAAACTATGTTTGTTTTCATGTCATAGTCACATGCTTTGTTGTCTCAGAGGCAAGATTTAACACTTGTTTTCCAAGCATCTTCCTGGAGCTGCCTCACCGCCATCAACAATTCTGTTTTGAGATATTTAGAATGAGTTTGGACTCGTAAACCCAGCAGATGATAAACGCTCTTGTGCTGAGCCGAAAAAAAATCCCAGCCACAGCTGTGCACATAATTAGGACGGCAGCCAAATTCTGATTCATTTTTTTCCACAAATGACATGCTGTAACATGTGATCGAATGCAGCACAAAGAGAGGGGCAAAGTACATGGACGCTGGACTGCGATCGGATGTAGTTAATAGTTCTGTTCTGATAAATAAGAGTGTGTTTCATATTGAAAAGCCATCAGATGTGTAGTTCTCCAACATTTAGTGAGCAGAGTGGGGTATCGTACATCGTACATAGTAGTAGAAGATAGAGGAAAAAATATCACCACACACACACACACACACACACACACACCTCCCCTCAGCCTTCCTAGAACTCTTTGAAACTAAACCAATATTTGTCGTCCATGTCTGAACTCTCGGCTCGCTCTCCTCCCTCTCTGTCTGAGTTCCACCCCAACTATCACAGACTAGTACAGCCTGTACTGGCCCTATGCCAGCTCCACACACACACATCCACACACACACACACACACTTAAATGAGGCCATTTAATTGGCTTCAAGATTTACAGCCCGTCTTTTCTCTCGCTGCGCTGGAGGCCTGTTGGCCGGGAACGAGACAGAGAAGGACACTCGACCCGAATGTACTCGCTTCATCAAATTCATTCATTGGTTGTGTTCACACGCACGGAGAGAATTCCCTTTTAAAAGGAAACAAATAAATAGGGCCACTTTTCTTTTCTCGGTACCCGCTTTAGCCCAGCGCTTGTCGTCTCATCGGCCTACTTCACTCCAGTCAAAGTGCATTGCCTTTTGTTTCGTCACACGTTTGAGCTTCACCCTGCAGAATGATGCAAGGGCAGAGTTCCACTGATGTCTGACTGAAGGGCAACTGAGGTCCAGAATGTGCAGACGTACTGAGAATGGTCTCTTCAGTGACGTATGAGACTGCATCTGTATCCAGCTGTTTCACTTTCCAAATGAACACATGGAGCATTTTCACAGATTCTGGATAGAAAGTGGACGTCATTCTAAGAATTTCTTATGAGGTAATTTTTTTTAAATGTTTGTGAAACCATAAGAGATTACAAATTATTATTATTAAAAGCAGTAGTATTTTTCATGTCATAAAAGATTTTAAATTAGTAATGCAGGGAACTTGTTTTGCATAAATTAACATATGTTTCAATGAACATATTTTAAGCAATAGCCAAAAACTATTCCAGGCCTGAAAACACTCCGCCCCCCACCCCAATATATAACCTTTCAAGGAATGTCATGACCGTGGGAACCTGTTTCTTGCTAAGACCAAACATTTAAATTCATTTTAAAACATATTCTCTTGGTCTTGGTTTGATATATTTCAAGAAACATTCAATTTGACGTATGCATACACGTAATCTCCTGCTGTTCGCTATTCACCACCATTCCTCGCCTTTGGAACATTAATAACACTCCACGCTGTTCTTTGACATCTTGTTTTTGGGACTTTTTCTTACCATTCGTTGAGGTAACTGTCAGGACTGATCACCATTCAGACCGTCATTCCTTTCCTCTATCAAACAGACCGCTGGGTTACTCTGACATTAGAAGCCGGTGACACACACACTCCTCATGCACTGTACACGCCTTATCTCTGGCTCCGTGTTGCTCTCCCTCTGGGTTTCTACGGTATCAGTGTGAACGTGCACTGTGACGTGCACACGCCCCAGAGTCACTGAAACTCTCGTTCCTCGTGTGCCGAGTGGATAATGAATGCGCTTCTCTGTCTGCTCTTTCTCTCGCTAAGTCATTATAGAGAAATGAACACGGCTACTGACGTCAGACTGGGGGGTCAGTCTCTCTCTCACACACACACACACACACACTGGAGGAAATACAGATATGTTCACATAAAATAGATTTTTATGAGGCGGATATCTAAACACTTGCACGCCGACCACAGAAGTCCCTCAACTTTTTCCATCGTCCAGAGAAACAGGAAGTGCAGCAGTGAGGATGAATTACACACCCTGCTGATTGGACAACGACCCCGGGGTCCGAGAATCACCTCGAGTACGTTCTCCCGCTCTCTCTATTTCTGTCTCGTCCGAGCACCGGCGCGATACACAGACAGCTTCTAACACAATGGATGTCGAATAGGAAATAAGGCATCAAATGAAACTCCATTGGTCAATCACTTTAATGGGACCGGTATCGGAATCTTTGAAACGGATTCATGATCCAAGTATGATTCAGTGGTGGTGGTCTTGAATACGGTTCCAGAGGCTGAATCGCCGTGATTAGAATACGATGTTGGACTCTTCTTCTTGGACTTTTCTTTCTATGTGACAATCAGCACCAACCTTAGTGTAGTTTACAGCAAAAGAGGACAACTTGTGAAGGCTGGAGTGTTCCCCATTAGGCGTCTAGATCTTCAACCGGCATCGATTTATGCTAAGGACTTGCGGAACGCGGAATACCGTGAAATTTGCCAAAATGTGGACGCTATTCATGAAAATCTGGGTTTTCTCTACCATTACAATTGTTGTTTTCACAGCACCTAAGCCGAATAAACGGAAAAGAACCATGCCGCTATGTGTTTTGGTTTTATTTACAAATACAATGTAATTTACCACACGACTTTAGCTTTTAGTTTCTACTCGCCAGTGATTTTTGGAGCTTCGCAAACGAAAAGCCCCAGATCAGAGACGTCTGTTCAAAGACGCCATCCGAGAGGCTCACCGCCGCATCACCCAGCAGGCTAAATAGCCAATGAGAAGGCAAGACACATGTTGGGGAAACCTGGGGGAGGATTGTGTTGTGTCAAATTACACAACACTGCCATTTTCTGCAACATTCATTTCATTTTCAATATTTTCTTATGAACTGTTGTCCATCCACCACATCATTAGAAACTTTTTCTGATGACAAAATGTGAATTTGAACGGAATTTGGAAAAAAGTATTTCATCGGGCTCTAGACTTTCCGTTTCCGAGTTGGGCTGCGATCGGTTTGCTACGACACAGAAGAAAGAATCAAGACACTGAAGAGCCCACTCGGCTCTTGTATCCAACACCTGACCCGGGCCGGGACCTGAGTTTGAACTGTCCCAAAGATCCAGACTGGCCTTTGTTTCATGTTTTATTCTATTTATGCAAGTTGTGTTGGAGTAGGTTTTCCAAGGATCCATATTGGATCAGTTCAAAAATTCTAGACCTGGGAAGACCCTTAGGACACAGTAAAACCTGTTAAAGGTGTATTTATATGTAGTACCGAACATTTGGGCTTCCACTTAACATTTAGGAGTGAATGAATCCTGGCAGTAAACATTAATTAAGCACTTTTTGAGTGCTAGATCCACAGTTTCGTGCTTTAAAGAGCCCAGTCGGCTGTGTGTAGACACGGCCAGACAACCGCATAAACATCGTCGTGTGCTAATCAGCGTGAGAAGGCCATGGAGCAGACACTTGTCGTCCGCTCCACGGGGGCCGTCTGGGAGTGTGGGGGAACGAGAACACAGTGGAGATAATCACGTTACCCGGACCCGGAGTCGGTGATGCTATGTCACCACGGCGACTGTCACCAGGAACGACCGCCAAAACAGCACCGGCGGTGTGTCGCCGGGGGAATCGCCGGGGGAAGAAAGAGCAGAGGGCCGTCACAGAGAGGGTGAGGAGGACTGTGAAGGGATGAAGGTTAAGTGAAACGCTGACACTGATCGGATCAAAAATCGGATTTCAAACGACTTCCAAAGCATACAGTGGGTACGGAAAGTATTCAGACCCCTTTAAATTTTTCACTCTTTGTTTCATTGCAGCCATTTGCTAAAATCAAAAAAGTTTATTTTATTTCTCATTAATGTACACTCAGCACCCCATCTTGATAGAAAAAAACAGAAATGTAGAAATTTTTGCAAATTTATTAAAAAAGAAAAACTGAAATATCACATGGTCATAAGTATTCAGACCCTTTGCTGTGACACTCATATTTAACTCACATGCTGTCCATTTCTTCTGATCCTCCTTGAGATAGTTCTACTCCTTCATTGGAGTCCAGCTGTGTTTAATTAAACTGATTGGACTTGATTAGGAAAGGCACACACCTATCTATATAAGACCTTACAGCTCACAGTGCATGTCAGAGCAAATGAGAATGAAGGAGAAGGAGCTCAGAGACAGAATTGTGGCAAGGCACAGATCTGGCCAAGGTTACAAAAGAATTTCTGCAACACTCAAGGTTCCTAAGAGCACAGTGGCCTCCATAATCCTTAAATGGAAGAAGTTTGGGACGACCAGAACTCTTCCTAGACCTGGCCGTCCAGCCAAACTGAGCAATCGTGGAAGAAGAGCCTTGGTGAGAGAGGTAAAGAAGAACCCAAAGATCACTGTGGCTGAGCTCCAGAGATGCAGTAGGGAGATGGGAGAAAGTTCCACAAAGTCAACTATCACTGCAGCCCTCCACCAGTCGGGGCTTTATGGCAGAGTGGCCCGACGGAAGCCTCTCCTCAGTGCAAGACATATGAAAGCCCGCATAGAGTTTGCCAAAAAACACATGAAGGACTCCCAGACTATGAGAAATAAGATTCTCTGGTCTGATGAGACCAAGATTGAACTTTTTGGCGTTAATTCTAAGCAGTATGTGTGGAGAAAACCAGGCACTGCTCATCACCTGCCCAATACAATCCCAACAGTGAAACATGGTGGTGGCAGCATCATGCTATGGGGGTGTTTTTCAGCTGCAGGGACAGGACGACTGGTTGCAATTGAAGGAAAGATGAATGCGGCCAAGTACAGAGATATCCTGGAAGAAAACCTCTTCCAGAGTGCTCTGGACCTTAGACTGGGCCGAAGGTTCACCTTCCAACAAGACAATGACCCTAAGCACACAGCTAAAATAACAAAGGAGTGGCTTCGGAACAACTCTGTGACCATTCTTGACTGGCCCAGCCAGAGCCCTGACCTAAACCCAATTGAGCATCTCTGGAGAGACCTGAAAATGGCTGTCCACCAACGTTCACCATCCAACCTGACGGAACTGGAGAGGATCTGCAAGGAAGAATGGCAGAGGATCCCCAAATCCAGGTGTGAAAAACGTGTTGCATCATTCCCAAGAAGACTCATGGCTGTACTAGCTCAAAAGGGTGCTTCTACTCAATACTGAGCAAAGGGTCTGAATACTTATGACCATGTGATATTTCAGTTTTTCTTTTTTAATAAATTTGCAAAAATTTCTACATTTCTGTTTTTTTCTGTCAAGATGGGGTGCCGAGTGTACATTAATGAGAAATAAAATGAAGTTTTTTGATTTTAGCAAATGGCTGCAATGAAACAGAGTGAAAAATTTAAAGGGGTCTGAATACTTTCCGTACCCACTGTATATCACAGTAATATTGGTGCGTTCAGGCGAGTTGACCTTTACTTCACTGTGCTAATTCTTTTAAGCAGATTAACATGAATTCCATCGTGGGACTTTTCTGCTTTGTCGCCTTAGAGAGGTTTGCTCATTGTGTGGGAGTTTTCCCTGATTTCTCTTCAGCCAATGTTGATGCATACTCAATAATTATCAATTAAAACCTTTAACTTAAACAGGGAGAACACACGGACCAACTCGTCACCTATAGAGACTTGAGGCAGAACCACTTCATGCACCAGTTGTGCTCGAACATGAACTAAGCCTCTTGGAGAAATCTTGTGAATTCTTCCAATTCCTGCATCAACCACGCATGTACAATTCTGACAACTTTTTTCCAACCTCAAGTTAAACCTCAGTGAGGTACATCCACTTTGGTTTTCTGCTATTACAACACAAGCGGTCACACCAAACAGGAAGCGAATCTTCGCCTCGTCCTCGCATAAACCTTATTGTTAGCTCAGGACATAATGACAGCGACAGTTAAAGTTCCCTTTAAAATGACAATATCAGTGTTTTTTATGAACATTACTGCCGACCAGCCATTGATTTCCATTCATTATGAAACATCAGCACAACTACACACTGAATTAATGAAACATGCAAAAACACTGGCATGGTCTACACTGTTTGTGAGTAACTATTAACACCTTTAGACTGATACTGTGGCAGCATTTACAATGTAATGTGATAATGCATTCAATTATCAGATAGAGACTAAAAATATCTTTTTTGTTTGTCATGTTTTTTTTTTTTAGAATATCCAGCAGCTCCGACTGCTAAAAAGGAAAGAGGAGAGAGAGGCAGAAGCAGAGAGGAGTCCACTGAGGAGAAAGTAATGTGAACAGCTGGTGGAGCGAGCTCAGTATAGACAGGTCGCTCATCTGTGTGAGTGAGTGTGTGAGTAGGTGTGTGCGTGTGTGTGTGTGTGTGTGGCTTAATGTCCTTTTGTCTCTTGCCTCCCATTTGACCCCTGGGGACAAATACTAGCCTGCCACAAGAGATTTAATGTGTTGTGTGTGTGTCTATTCCCCACAATGCAGAGAGCAAAACAGGGAAACAAAAAGCACTTTATGGCACTCCCCCCGTGTGTCTCCTTGTCCATCTATTCTGTCCACGCTGCCATTCTCTGCAGCGGTCACAATGCATGTCTGCTCTTTCTTCTTCTCTTGTTCTTTCGCCCGCTCTGTCCGTCTCCCAGCTGTCCCGGCAGTGAGTCAAACAGCTCACTTCTCACTCTGCAGCCTGGAGTGAATGCGTGAGTCCAGCGGGCCATCTGAGGTGAGCGGAGCTGGGCAGAGCAAAGAGGGCACCGGCCGAGGTGAAGAAGTGTGAGACCACGTCTGAAAACGTGTTGGCGTCCGCACTACAGAAACTACAGTCTCTTCTTCTTCCGTCGTGTTTTCAGCTCGGCAAACAACAAAGCCCATCACAGCTGAGGAACATCTGGAGCCACCAAACCACACACACACACACACACACACACACACACACACACACACACACACACACACACACACACACACAGCTTTGCCTTTACTCCGTGAGCTCCAGTCGCTTCACCAGAATGCACCAGTTGTACAGTCAAGAGAGAGCAGCTCCTCTCAGCTAGGAAATCAACTTTGTATTCCCAGAGAAACATGCAGCAAAGAAGTCTGGTTTTCTGGTATTCTGTTTTAAGCAAACCCCCAACCCTCACGCTTAAGGCCCAACGCACTGAAGCACCGGACCAGCGTGTGTTGAGATACAGCTCTGTTTTAAATGGCCGAACACGCTCCAAAAGCGGTAAGAGGCGGGTCAAACTGATTTGACTCTCGGCCAACCTTGTTTCAAAGTCCGGAGCGTCAAATGAGGACCCGGCAACCAAAGCGGTGTTGTTTCCCTGCAGCCGCAGTATCTGTTTGGAGGGAGCTAAAGGGAATTATAAGCTAATCATTTCCCCCATTTTATTCAAGAAATAAATAATCAATAAATACTACTACTACAGCTGTCACTGCTGAACGTGAGTTCCGTTTATAACTCAATGTTTAGTTTATGTGCTCTCTGCAGGACGGTTTCAGCCAAAGATTGTTTATGAGGCAAGAGAAGCGTCACTCTGTGTTTTTGTAGTCCCAACAACTCCAACAGAGCGATACGTCTCCCAAATAGCAGATCTTTTGTCGTCAATGTCACATCATCTAGTTCAACTTTCATCTATATCACATGAATAATTTACTCTCATCCACTTTATAGTTTTGAACCAGGACCTTTTATTATTTAGACCAAGTTAAAAGACTAAGTCTCTTAATCTCTAAAATACTAAATGTTGCTCATACAGACTTCTCCCTAAAATACTGCAGGAGCTTCATGTGACGCGCGTCGCCTTTACCCAAACCTGGACCCTGAAACCAAGTCTGAAACCTCAATGAAGGTCTGTCTCAAGGTGGGGGACCGGCACAAATGTCCTCACTTTTCAAAAAATGTTCTCACTCTCAAGGTCTAAAACTCAAATTGGTTTTCACAAAGATAGATTTCCAAGTACACCCACACACACACACACACACACACCCACCCACACACACACACACACAGGTTTGTACATTTGGACTGTGTCCCAGTTTTGTACTCTGCTTGTTTTTTAATGACTGTTTTCTATCTTGTGTGGGGAGACAGAAAGTCTTGTGTTATTGCCTTGTCCTTGTAACTCATTACGAGTGTGTGTGTGTGTGTGTGTGTGTGTGTGTGTGTGTGTGTGTGTGTGTCTAAAGGTGATGGTAAAACATTCGTAGTGGCTCTGGACAAGACTCCACATACACAGAAGGGAGAGAGAGAGAGAGAGGGGGATGTGTGTGTTTTGCTTTCGTTTCTTCCCAAATGCAAATTCTGTTCTGTTCTCAGGTTCTGTTGAACGAGATGTGTTTGTATGAGATGTCCGACCTGATGTGTAAGTGAAAAAAGTCCTCCGTATGAATTTAAAAAGGAGGGAAACAGAATTGTTGCCAAAAACGAATCATATTTTTACCGTAGATCTAAAAAGATATTCAGTTCACAACGATTTAAAAGAGAGAACAGCACCATGTTGGCGTTTCTGCTCAACTTAAAAGTACATTTTTTTTAAACCCTTTTAGATCACATCCCTGGTCACGATTTGCAATATAAGCAAAACAATATCGCGACATCCAGCCATCAATCAATCTGCAACTTTTTTTTTTCATGATTTTTGCATCATGTGTCTATTAAATCAAAATTGATTCTGTTTCTGAGAATCTATGCAGCATAACAAAACGTAATATCGTGATACTCAATGTTTTCTTACACCCAGGATATGTATTTTTACAGAGTGAAATATTCATTTTTTTTCCTTTTAAGGCTGAAGCGCTTTATTTTGGGACATTTTATAACCCTTTTGAGCATCATTTTGACAATATCCACTAGAATTATAAAAGAACTTCTGTGGGATTGAACAGTGTTTCGCTGCACAGCATGACTTTGTATCGACTGTCCCATCAGGAGGTCAATGTTGTTTTTTGGTTCATTATCTGTTGGTTGACTATGATGACTGAATTTTAATAAGAGATCATTCTCTGCATTTTGACTTCTGAAATCTGACATAAATTACATTTTTGTTTTCCTCATAAATCTCACAACTCAAATAACTTTCAACATGGCCCTTTATTCTCTTTACATTACATTACAGTCATTTAGCAGACGCTTTTATCCAAAGCGACTTACAATTCAGATTCTATCACAATCCTACACCGTAGGCACAGCTACCGGAGCAATTTTGGGGTTAAGTGTCTTGCTCTAGGAGCCGAGGATTGAACCGCCGATCCTCTGATTGAAGGACGGCCCTGCTATCCACTTCCCCACAGTCGCCTCTTCTGTAAGATGTTCTGTCACAGGGTATCAGCACCAGCTAATATGTTTAGGGTCATTTTAAACAGAAAACAATAATGGCACTGATATAGCAGAGATCATAATGATTATGGAGAACATGAGGAAACGACACCAAAGGTGTTTATTGGTGTACTAAAACTGCTCGGTTTTGTTTTGGTTGTGTGAACATGAAATGTGAAGATATGGATTTTATTGTTGTTATTTTAGTTATTCCAGGACCTGCAGATGCTCCACTGTATCGTGGCCCTGTGTCGTTGTGGACCACAATGTCGTTGCATAGCTGAGGTGTGTGTGTGTGTGTGTCACTGCTATTGCTGAAGCTAGTCTGGGCCTCTCTCTCTCTCTCTCTCTCTCTCTCTCTCTCTCTCTCTCTCTCTCAAACACACACAGTCCCACTTACTACAGCATTCCACAGCCTCCGCATACAAACACACAACTCTCCTATTACCTCACATTCCAGGGGTGTCACCACACACACACAAACACACACACAAACATCCAGATTCTTGAATTTCATCATAAAGACGAGAAACAAACAAATAAAGCGCAGCAATCCTCGTTCATAAAAAAAATCCTTTCTTTGTTTCTTCCTCTTCCTCCAATCTGCCCTCCTCTCTCTTCCAACCTCCCCCTTTTTCTCTTTCAGCCCCCCCTCCCTCCCTCTTTTCCTGACCTGGCACGTCAGACCGTTCTTGAGAAATTCTTGTGAGTGCACGGCCGATTTTGTACAACAGCAGATAGAATCCTCCACCCAGTGGAGCATCTAGTCAGAGCTGGGCCTGTTGTGTGAGGCTCTCTATATGAGACGTCCATCATTCAGGAACACTGCTGTGTGGCAGCAGTAATGTGCGAGACTGTGCGTTATATTTAGTGATCCAAATTTCTTGATCCAAATGCTCAAGCTGAACACAGTTCTGAGGCAAACCGTGTTTTTAATAATTAAAAGAGTCGTGCTTATAAAACCTAAAGAGTAAAGAACCTGAAGGATACCCCATGTACCTTTAAAGGCGCACTCCACCGATGTTACCCGTGAAGATGAGTTTAACAGCCATATCATGTCTTCTGTAGCTCTGGAGGAAAGCCGACGAGTTTGACAACCCGGACGACGCCTCCGAACGTTTCCATAACTTTCCGAAACAGACAATCCAGCGCTGTGTGGAGGTGAGAAAGTGGGCTGGGTTTGATCCCTTCATGTGTGCCACACTATAAATGTCTTCCGGTAGCACCATTACATCCATATCATAAGGACATCGTGTCTCTGTGGTGCTCGGCTTTTTACTCCCCCTTCCATTTGGACCATTCAGAACAGCCATAAACACTTTTTGACTTTCGACGGGTTCAGTCTTACGTGCTATTCCTGTTTGTTCAGCATTACCCAACTAACTAAACTACTGAGTTGCATTATGGGAAATGTAAGATCCAGTGAGACCAATGCAAGGGACTAAAAGTAAGGACATCGACAAGAATATTCTCTCTCGCAAGTCCTTCAACTTTGTGGAAATGCAATGCTACGACTGCCCTTTACAGGCCAACCTCCTCTGGTAGATGTCCTTCAGTGCCTCTCTGTGGGGATTGTACTGAAGAATAGGGTTCTAGAGATCTAAAGCCCCTTTCACACATGCACTGCAGCTCTGAAATGATCTAGACATTACCTGAGGGAGCTGTGTGTGAGAACGCAAATGACCGAATCAGTTGAAGCAGACATTAAACAGACTTTACCCTGCCAGCTCCCTAGAACCAAGTCCATGTAATGTCCGATTGAGCCCATGTGTGAATAGAGCCGCTCATTGTCCGGAGAATTCACAGCGAGCAGGTGGGCGTGTTGATGCCGTTTCAATGCACGAGGAAGAAGCCAACGAAAATGTCGAACTGGAGAGATGAAAAGATTCAGGGACTTTTATCAGTGCCAACGCCGAAGTCGTCAAACAAAATTAAGGTACGGCAAGAGACCGGCTAAATGGCCGCGATGTTTTTGGAGTCATGGCCAGCCTCCTGCAAGCTCTACCCAGGCCCAACCCCTTCGTATTCCCAGTAGGTGAGAATGCGTCTGACAGGGACAATCACCAATCTCCAATCTCTCACCGGGCAACTCCGGTCAATGTCTGGAGAATCAGGTCCGGACATTTCATACGAGAAAACGTCTTAAGTTGGTTCTGTACTTGGGAGTTCTTTAGTCCTCTTGAGATTTTCTGGGAGGCGACCCTCTCCAAATGATCCCTGAAGGCCATCTAAAGGTTCCCTGGAAACCTTTCATTTTGAAGGTTCACACGATCAATACGTCAAATTATAAATAGACATGCATGTAATAAATCTATCTATGCACCTCTTTAGCACCCGTTGGTGCTAAAAAAAACTTACAACAAAATCCATCTTTTCCAAACAGCCCCGCAGCTTTATGTGCCCCGCTAAGTGCTAGTTAAGGCTGTAGCTTTAATGAGTGATGATCCCTGCTGAGGAATTCCTGCCTTAGGGCTATGACTAACAGCAGAAACAACAGCAGGGATTGTGTCGCCTGGAGCACAGGATAGGCTCACGTAGGCGTGGCCTTGACTGTTGCTTAACCTGTTGAGAGACAACGCTGGCAGGAACTTATGAATAGCTGCCAGACACACACAAACACACAGACGAAGATGGTTGGACAGTTCAAAGCAGCTCCTCCTTGCGCCAGCCACAGCCAGAAAAGCAGGGTGGAAGAATCAAAGCATCTTACACAAGTAGAACTGCTTTTGCTTTGGCTGGGATTTGACTGAAATACAAAGCAATTCATCTAAAATGTGTCACCTTAAAACTGTGATTTCTATCAGACCGAATGGCATCTTATTTGGAGTATCGAGGACCATGATTGTAAAAATCACCTCGTAAAAATGACTATGTGCGATACACAACAGAAGATCTGAATGTGCGTCCACGGAGCTGTTCACACCTATGTTTAAGGGCTACACTAACCTGCACTTACACAGGTAGCAACGACCTGAAGCTAAACCCCGCTGACACACCCTCTGATCACTGGCTGTGTATGTCGGTGGCAGAGAGATTACAGTCTTTATTTCTCTGCTCAAAATACACTTATGATGAAGTGCTGAAGCCTTCATCTTCACGCTGGAATAAAAGCGTACAAAATGCAGAAGCTCAAACCCACTGTGACATGAAGCTAGACAAATAGCATAAATGCATCAATATTTAGTATTGTCATATCTCTCCGCAGAAATGCTGGGGCAAAACAACCGACCAAAGGTGTGCGGTTTAAAAATGGTTTCACAACCACAGGGGCGTAAATCTCCGCACTGGTGAACTGTGACACTTTGATCACTCACATATATCTGTTGAGAAAGCTGCAGCTGAGACTGCAGTGTTGACTCTATGATTCAGCACTGAGCAGAGGGGAAAAACATGCAGTGATTCATAGCTTGTTGTTTGGCTGCTAACTCTACTCAACTGTACCGTGAAACCAAGGGCAAAAGAAATAACGGTATACTGAAGAAGACGTCACATATTCTGGTTCTGAGACATCAGCGAGAAAGCTCACTGTGAAAGACACGCCCTTCATTTTTCAAGGTTTCGTGTAATGTGCATGACATTAGTCAATTTACAAGGTGCAAACACTAAAGCCTCTTTCACACAAGCACTGCAACCCTGAACTGATGGAGACATTACTGGAATCAGTTGGAACGGACATTGAAAAGACTTACCCGGCTAGTTCTCTAGTACCAAGTCCGTGCAATGTCCGATTGAGCGCACGTGTGAAAATAACTGCTCATTGTCCTGAGATTTAAAGCAGAGCAAGTGGGCGTGTTGATGGCGTTTCTATCATATGTCATTTACACAAAAACGCCAACGAAAGATTCTAGGACTTCTGCCGGTAAAGGCTGACATCGAAATCCTCAGACAAATTCAAGGAACGGCAAGAGACTCGGTTGTTTTTAACCAAATCCCGAACCGACTACGTGACCGCAGGGTTTTTGCATCATGCCTCGTCTCCTGCGCGCTGTAACCTGATGCAACCCCTTCGCTTAAACCAAATGGAGTATTTACAGTAAATGAGAATGCATCTGTTGTGTGCTACATGTGTGAAATAGATACTCCAACAATGTCCAGACGCCTTTCTTCAGAGATTGTCTAGAATGGCCCTTTATATGAGAACACAGCGTGAGTTTGATCTTTACTAGACTTCCACTCCTCAGTCTGCCCTTATATTAATCCTTAACAGGTTAAATAACTTTATTTAAGGTATGCTTGTGCTTAGCCAGTTTCCAAAGCTAGAAAAACAAAGGAAAATTGAGCCAAAAAAAGTAACAATTCAAGCAACCGTGACTCTATTTATTTGCGCCTTTATAGAGTTATAGACAAACCCAGTTTTGTGGAATTTGTAGTGATTATTTGTCACCTAATATGCACATCTTTCCAGTCCCAGTCTTTTTTATCCCAGTCCAACACAGTAGCAAATCTACCCTGCTGAAGCCACCGTTTGTTTCCACGTTGCAATTTTTGCAAAAAATCGCAAATGAAAGAAAAAACCCGATACTTCAACAATTGCTGAAAAATGTGAACTCGCAATTTTCCTGCTAATTGGAAAGCCAACACAATTTAACACTCTGAGAAAACAAGCTGACCTATTAATGACTGAGGAAAGTCAATTTGATCCACTCTATTCTCGTTGTGGGATGTGACTTCTGACTACTAAGAATGTTGATGTGCATGGGAACCTTCTCTCTAATGGGCAGTCCATGACCAGCGCCGTATGAGTCAGTCCAGAACAGGACAAAGCCTCGTCTTTCAGCATTGGTCCAAAAATCTCAATGCGTCTCAAAGACACTGCAGCATTCATGTCCAAAGGGACTGGGGTCACTTATCTGGCAGATTTCATAGAGTCTAGAGACTTGACGTGACAGTACAATTGTCTTTATTTTTTACACATCGTTGGTTTGGATTGGTCATTGAAAATAAGGGATGGTGGGTGTCCTGGTGTCCTAGAGGCTTATGGTGCAGATCGTGTAATCGTGTAGCGTATTTCACCAATCTTTGTCTCGACTATAGTACATATATATACACATATATATATACATACATACATATATATATATATACATATATATATACATACATATACATACATATATATACATACATACATACACATACATATACATACATATATATACATACATACATATACATACATATATATACATATATATACATACATACATATACATACATATATATACATATATACATACATATATATACATATATATATACATACATATACATACATATATATATACATACATATACATATATACATACATATATATACATATATATATACATACATATATATACATATATACATACATACATATATATACATATATACATACATATATATACATATACATATATATACATATACATATATATACATACATACATACATACATACACATACATACATACATACACATTCACATACATATATATATATACACATACATATATATATATACACATACATATATATATATACATACACATACATATATATGTATGTGTATGTATATACATACATATATATACATATATATATATATACATACATATATATATACATATATACATACATATATACATACATATATACATATATATATACATATATATATACATATACATATATATATACATATATATATACATATACATATATATATACATATA
>NW_022280071.1:783281-796054 GCF_004355925.1 Anarrhichthys ocellatus
AATAGCCTTATACTTTTAGGTTCATAAATGTAGCCAAATTCACGAGATCTCTGCCAGGTGTGTTAACCACTTCGGCCTCATACCGGCCGGTTAAGAGGAGTCGGCAGTTGGTGACAGTATACAACATTCAATCAAATATATTTTTTCAAAAACCACAAAAAATGATCAGGCTCATTGGTCCAGTGATATGTGAGATTAACCTAGGACAGCCGGACATATACACGCGCACTCACAAACAAGATGGAACACAGGATCTCCGCACAGGCTTAAGCCTTGCAGAGTTTAAAAAAGAAATAAAAATGAATTATGAGCTGTTCACACAAAGGGACCCAAAGGTTTGAGGCTTACTACTTTATATCTGCGTTAGTATCTACATGTGAACAAATTGTTGTTGGACTGTCATGAGACAGGAGTTCATGACTTTCCTGACAAGAGTCAATATCAGTACTAACCCCAACCCCCCTCACACACACACACACACACACACACACACACACACACACACTCGGGTCACGACCCCACCTTCTGAGGGGTCGTTCACAAGACAGTGGAGGAGCTTGTATTATTTTCTTGTTGATCTTGTTGAGGGAAATTTCCGACTTTTACAACTGGTCAACTGGTTCCTGAGGCATGTCAGCACTAAAATAGATTCACTTAAAAACATATTTTTCTCTCTGGCCTTCGACACCACGCCGAGTCAGCGTTTTCCAGCACCACTGAAGAAAAGTAAAGATGATGTAGGAGAGATTTGGTCGTTTTTTTCTGGGGTAGTGTTTGAGAGTGAAGGGTGTAGTTTGAGTAACAAAGATCTGGCAACAGAGAGGAATGATTGCTCAAACCTACAAAATAAGATGGATCACGCTTTGGATAAACACACAATACTTGTAAGCAGAATAGGATTCATTGCTGGTTTGGCTGTGCACAAGAGATTTGTTGACAAGAAGAACATTTCTGAATTCAATTCAATTTACTTTGTATAGCCCAATATCACAAATCCCTGCATGGCTGCAGCCTCAGCCCGACAATCTACAAAAAGTTCCACAATCCTTGAAATACAGTCGCAGCAAAACAATTAGCGAAGAGATTAGCTTTAATTCATTAGCCTGTTCTTATGATCAAACTCCGTATGGCGTCGCCAACGTTACCTGCTGGACGAAGAGGGACGGCTGCTCCACAAACAGTAGAAAACTGAGCATTTCTGCACATTTATGTTCTGTGTGTTAGTCACATGTTGTGATAAACTGCTGCGGTTACCTTTCTTACCTTTGAGGGTTTTATTGTGTTTGAGACAACGAGAGTTCTCAGCATCTACTGGAGTAAAATGTAGCCACACTTTGGATCTTTTTCTTCTCTCTGCCATGATGTGTGTCTCATGCTGTACTGATCCAGAGTCGGTGTGTGTGTGTGTGTGTGTCAGAGTAAAGCACGACTCCACCTCTTGTTCAAAGACACAGAAACAGAGAGAGGAGGTTTGCAACACTTTTTTTCCATGGAGATCTCACTTCTTAACTTCTTAAGTACCGATAGCAGAACCGTTAACTCCAGACTTTATCCGGGTATTTACTACTGTCTTATCGGTTCCCGTTTAGCACCGAGTTTCGGGGGCATTCCTAACGATGCTTATACTGTAGCTCCCAATTGTCAACAGTGACTTAAGAAGTGGACATCGTCACTGTGACCATTGGCATGTGTACTATTACAATTTTGAAGCATTGAGTTCGACATTTTGGTCGTCGCCAGCTCGGCTTTCTGTAACCACAAGTGACACGAGAGAGTCACGTCAAGTACAACTGAATGCTGAATAAGACATTTTTAGGCAACTAAAAGGTTACAATTAACTTTGTTGAATTAAAAACACACGGTCGCCCCCTGATGGCCATTAGAATGCAAGCTTAAGGCTCTTCTGCATTGGCTTCACGTTTCAGAACTGGAAGTTGCCGCCTGACTAGAACTGACTTGTTGTCCAGATATTCCAGACCTTCCTATACCTTCACTATTTACTGTATTTCTGCTCAGTATGAATTACACCACTTTTGTGAGGTCCGTGACAGGTTTAGGAAATAAAGCATGGTTTCTATCTTTTGGTAGTTTTGCCTGTATCAAGTGTAGGATTTCCAAATATGGCCATGCATACCCTCTTGTACTTGAAGCCTCTCCTTTAATATTTGAGGAACAGTAGTTACATTGTGTCGGATGCTGACCAGCCTGGTGCCAACTATCCAGCAGAACATTCCACACACCTACACACACACTTCACCCTCCGTGACCTGGGCACTGCCCTCTCTGACCACCACACTCGACAACAACAGCCTCTGTCAAGCTGACCTACAAGTGACAAGTGCGTGCCACACACACACACACACAAGAACAGAAAGCAGTCATTGAAGATTTAGCGATGTGGGTCAATGTGAATCTGAATATGGTAATGGTCTCTGCTGGGGAAGTTGCTTTGTGAGCACTTAGTTTCTGTGTCTTCACACTCAGTTCAGGTTAAGCACGTTCTGCGTCTTAACTTCTGGACCAAAACGAAGATGGAAAACGGACCACCAAATAGCCATGATGTCTGGCCACCATCTTTGTTTGGGTCAAGCAATGAAGAAAAAGTATCTTTGTAGAGGGGGGATAATAAGAAATGGACGTAGTTACTGTGATGTCACCCACTGGTTTGTGGACTACGGTTTTGAAGCCTCTAGTTAAGCATTTTGGCAATCGCCATCTTGCTTTTTGTTCGTCGTCATCTTGCTTTTTGGCTGTCACCATCTTGTTAGCCATTGGTTTAGGGACTACGGTTTTGAAGCCATCAATTTTGTCTGCCGTCTTGTTTTTTTTAAACCAGATGCGACACGAAAGGGTGGAGCTAGGTATGACCGAACGCTGTTCAAGATATTTTTAAGCGACTAAAATTTTACAATTAACTTTAATGAATTGAAAACTGAATTGAAAAAGGTAAGTAAGACGAAAACACGGACAACTCCCGGACCGGACAATG
Organism: Anarrhichthys ocellatus; assembly: GCF_004355925.1. Classification (NCBI taxonomy): domain Eukaryota; kingdom Metazoa; phylum Chordata; class Actinopteri; order Perciformes; family Anarhichadidae; genus Anarrhichthys; species Anarrhichthys ocellatus. The sequence goes on from NW_022280071.1 coordinate 786,271, forward strand.
TCGTGGTGGTGACCAGTCAATCACAGTAAGCCCCGCCCTAAAGCATCCCCTGCTTTATGGTCTGTTTGACTCTAAATGGACCATCATTTACTAAATGAACATCATGCTGTATTGAAGAAGATTTAAACTAGAGATTGAGACCATAAACTCATGTTTACAATGTTTACTGAGGTAATAAATCAAGAGAGAAGTAGAGTAATTTTCTCATTTACTTCTATACAACCAGAGGAGTCGCCCAATGGTGGTCATTAGAAAAAATGCTAATTCAAGGCACTTCCACATTGGCTTCACTCTTCAGAACCGGAGGTTGCGTCGTGGGGAATAGAAGAGTCTTTGATGATTTTATATTAATTATGCAACTCCTTTGTCATCACCAATGCAAAAATATCAATGCAAAGGAATACACGATGCATGTGCATTTAAGAAACCACTTTCCTGTTGGCAGTGTTCTAATTTCTAAACCATCATGTAAATGTGAAACCTGGTTTCTGGTTTGTCCAACTGGATTTTTCCAGGAGAAAGACAATTTCTAAGTCTAACTAGGTTTCTAATTTGCTATTTTCATGTGAGGTTGAAATTGTCAGTTTTAGAAGTGGGTTCTTGACTACAAGTATGTTTCCATTGTCAGATTTTCCTTGTACTGTAGTTTTACTTTCCTTCCTGTTAGCTGTTGTATTGTATCTAGAGGTCTGGCACTGGAAGAACCTCAAATGTTTAAAAGAAAATGCAGATCAAGACTACTACATCAGCACTGCATTAAAAAAATGCTCCCTCATTCATTTCAATGAGACCACTGCATTGATGCAGTGTAAGTACTGGCACAGAGTTCTCCAGCAAAATAAAAGGCATCCGGCCCCCAAAGAAAAGTGAAACCCGGTTCAACTCTTGCTGCAACACAATGTCATGTCATACTTAGAAGCCAAGAGAAAATGTTCATTTCTGGCCAATTTTTTCAATCTAAAGCCTTTATCTACCGATGCGTATGACGTGCCGATATCATCGTGTAGATTAAAACCCGATCTTAAATAGAGTGGAATCAGATGAATGACTGTGTGTGGATGAGCATCTCTGCATTCTCTCGCCATTCAAATGGTTAATAACTTCATTAACCCCTATCAGCTCTCTGCTCTGGTCCAGCGGCTGACACACACACACTAATTGATGAGCTTGGAGAGAGTGTGTGAGTGTGTGTGCGTAGGACTGTGTGTTCATCATGTAGGCTGATTATTATAACAGCGAGTGATCTCTCTCAGCCCTCCGAGCACAAAATACAAATGGCTGCTCTAGGGTGAAAAACCTTGTATGTCGGATTTTTGAGATGTTCATGAACCGTATAATATCTCCATAAGCTGATGGCCATTTCCATTTTCTAATGACTGTGACATTTGGTACCAAACATTAGAGAAGATATTATACACACACACGAAGAAGCATAATAGGATTGGTGTTTGTCCCAATATGAGATTCATTTCCTGAGACGTTGTTAATACTAGAATTCCATTGTCGGGTTGCGTTTGTGGATCCAGCTAAAGCACTCAGGAGAGCGGACAGATAGTGTGTGAGCGGTGTGTCGTCGTGGCTGGGAGGGCGGCTGCTGCTGCTACACCTTGTGATCATTTGAATTTTCTCTCCGTTTTTCTCTCCGCCGTCTTAAAAACCCGATGAGTGTTTTCAGAGCGGTGCGGATGTTAAAGACCCCGACTACTGTAAACCGCAAGGATTGCTTCCTCCTGCAGTGGGAGGAAGCAACAGGTTTGTGGACGTGTGTGGAAATAATATCGTTCCATATCCTACTGTAATACATCACTGTGGGACAAGGAAGCCACACACACACACACACACACACACACACACACACACACACACACACACACACACACACCAAATTACCCAAAGGGCTAAATGAGGATTCATCATTGTCATGCTCTGAATCTGGCTCTAACCTATTCGAGAGTGTCTATAAAATGTCCTCACTTGACTTTCTCAATGTTTTTTTTAGGTGAGCGTAAATGCGCTTTTTGAAACTGATCAGCAGAAAAAAGTAATCACAACATCCCTATAAATTAGGGGTGTAACCGTAATGAACCGTTCGGTATGAGGCTTTCGATTCGGTACGCATTATGAACCGAACAATACGTTTGAATAATACTATTGTTTTTGGAAAATGCAGAAACTTAAATTGTGTGAAATATAATGTTCTCTTGGTGGAGCTACTGCGCTCAACATGGCAACCCGTCGGACACGCCCACCACGGAAGAACAACATTGTACTGTTCTGGAAGGCACGCTATGCTAAAGTAGCTTAGCAGGAAAAACAACCACAGCACACACGCTACAAACTCTCCCCGCAGCGTTTAGGCAGTGGTGGGCCGTCAGGGCCAGCAAAGCCTTCTCTGCTAAACAGAATCACAAAGTTATATCTATTTTATAATTTAATAATTTTTCTTAAATATACTACATGTATTATAATTTATAAAAATATTTTTCCCATTATCTTATTTTCTCATTGCACAGCTACTGTCTTCCTCAGTTGCTCTGCTTCCAGTGCAGCTTGTTTTAAGTAGAGCTTTTATCCAATCAGATTTCACCTCTGTGTCTCTAGGTGAGAACAGAGGCCCGAGGCCTGCAGACTCACAAGTGAATCCCTTTGCAGTTTAAGTGAATGGGGACGATATTGTTGATTGTCATAGTCTTCAACCAATCAGATCTTTAGTTTGACATGTTGGGCGTATTCTTTGACATGTCAGAGCCTTCTAGCTGGCCTACAAGTACGTGATTGTTCAGTGGGCTAGCCTGACATGTTGGGCGGTGACAATACCAATATCTGCTGCCTCTGTTGAGTATTGTATTGAACCGACCCGAGAATTTTGTGAACCGTTACACCCCTAACATTAATGTATTAAAATTAAGTATAAACTGAAAACCCTAAATAGTGTTTACCTCCTCACAAATAATAAGCGTGATCACTAGGGATGTGCATCTCCATCACTGAGGCCGATACGCATCTCCATGCATTGGCGAAGATACGATACATTAAAGGTGCATATGAAACATGGTTTATGGTCTCAATCGCTAGTTTCAAGTCTACCTCAAAACAGCATGATGTTCATGATGCAGTCCAAATATGGTCACTTCCATTCATTGGTTGCAAAAAACCAAGATGGCGACGGCCTAAATGACAAACTCAACGCTTCAAAAAAGCAGTCCACAAACCAATGGATGACTTCACGACGACTACGTCCATTTCATATACAGTCTACGATATGAGGCAGCTTCCAATGCAATAAAATACCTTAGCCATATGACGATGCGGTGCCATTCAACACACTGACAAAAACACAAGTGCAGTTATCTACATAGGTGCCACCAAAGAGAACTAGATGTCTTGCCAAGCTGTTCGTTTTACGGAAAAATCTGCAAACATTTGAGAGCCCCCTTTCTTTAACTGCAGTGCGCTTTCGCCCAGCTGCACAGGTCACGGACGACCGCTCGGTGTGGGAGGATCCCATCGTGGGAGCTCTCCACGGCGCCGACTGGCCCCTGCCGGGCTGATTTCCTCCGTGGTAGTGCAACGTGACCAGCTCTAGCTTGGCTTGGAAAGGCCCAGGGTGAAGATGGCGCTTTACAGCACCCCTCTCCCAAACCTCGGCACTAAGTGCCGGTTCCTCTCTCTTTCTTTTCTTTATCGAGGGACGGATGACTGTTGAGAGGGGCGGATGCGCCCACGTAAAGGAAAGGGGTGCGCTGGATTTATAACACAAGACAAAATGACAGCTTCATTGCAAAATGGAATGCGGCGTTACAATTGCTTCATGACAATTATCTTGTTTTGTCAAGGTCGTAATTTAAAATTGGATTAATTGCACAGCCCTAATGCATAGTCATCGTCATGTAACATGAGGGCTAGTTTTCTTGCAGGCGGAGCAGTGGGTGTTAAACGATTAACCCGTCAAAAGGAATTGGCGCGACTCATAACCGGGGCGGACGGTCCTCAGTGCTGCGATGTCGGCAACCCATCTAACCCGCATTGAAACACGGACCTCATCCTGTTCACCATGCTTTCTGGGTTTGACTTTTTTGCTGTGTCGTCAACATTCATAGCTATAAAACCAATGTGTTGATGATTAAATTTGTTGTTAAAATTGTTTCCGAGAGCACAAAGTTCTCCATAGATCTAGCCTCTTTGTTTTGCCCTCAAAGTGCACCAGATTGATGCATTTACCTTTCAAATGTAGGCTACAAAATGCTCTTAATAAATGCATGACGTTTTCAAAGTCAATGAACAATTTGTTAAATAATCGTGATCTAAATATTGACCTGTGTGATTATGACACATAACTCATCCATTCCAAAAGCTACAAAAGAGAGGGGGGGGGGGGGGTTTGAGCTGGGGTATTTTTGGTGAAGATGAGAGAATGTGTTCAGACAGTCTTCCTGCTGAAAGTGAAAGGGGGGGGGGTGGAAACGTCCAGAGTGAGACAGAGAGAGAGTCCCTCTGTGAGTGTGATGTCAGAGTTTGGTGAGGTCAGGGGACAAGCACAAAAAATGCAACTGGTGGATTAGACAGAATGCTCACACACACACTCACACACACACACATGCAGAAGTTAACATTTTCACACAAACAATAAGAAGACCCACAGCAGAACTGAAAAACATATTATAAAAAACAGAACATGCAAGTGAAATCATAAAAGAAGCGTTTAGTAGAAAAAGGTTTCTGCAGTTGGTCTCCGTCCTGGAGGTCAACGGCCTCTTTATCGGCCGTGATCTCTTTCAATATGGGACTGCAGAGTGTGAATGCATCCCATTCACTGCACAGTAACGGCTATTCAGAGCTGTCTGGGCCATTATCATGAAACTGTGGCATGAATGCCACACTGTCAGTTGCGACTTAGTGAAGACAAAACATACTGGACACGTATTGAAGAGAGATACACTATGTATTTGTGATTCAGGCATGTAACCCGGAGCTAAACACCGAAGACTGGGTACCAAACCTCGATACAGGAATCAGCTCAAGTAACGAAAAGTTCCCGAGAACATATTTATTTATTAAAACGTCCAGCGTACTGATCCTACTGAAAACATTCTCACAGACTGACACGGTGGCGCCAGAGGCAACACTTTGTTCTACTGTGTCAGACAATCAGCTCTTTGACGGCGAAGCGAAGTGACAGCCACTGTAGGGAACATCACACACACACACACACACGGCCTATGGGGATGTGTCGAGCATGGACCGGTTCACCTTTCTGTGTCACGCATCATTCTCTCTCTGTACAGTGAGTGAGCCGTGTCTCTTCCTGCAGCCGGTACGGTTAAATAAATACACACTAAAATACTGCTTCTGCACTACTTCAAGTACTTTTAGAACTAGCTCATGTCATATACGGATTTAGAGTATAACGTTACCATGACCAGCGTTCTGATTTGAGCACACCGTCCCACAGGAAGTTGGATCAACCAATCAGCGTGTTTGAAATGCAAAGGCACACAATGCATTGTTAAGATTTGTAAGCCACAGTAACATGTAGTTACTAGAGTTGTCGCCGGTCCGGTCCGCTGGATGAGCTTGAAGCGGTTTGTTTTAATACAAACCGGCGTTTTTCATTATGACACCTTCTGGCAAATGAGAAAGCAGCCTACATCAGCAACCTGTGCCGACGCTGTCACGGAGCTACATCCAGCTTGCATTGCCTTAGAAATAAGCAAAATGACAATGTAATTAACATGACACTAAACAGACTAACGGAGTCATTAGTGTCTGACAGTTAGCGCACAATTTACTGCCGAGCACGTTGTGTTTCTTTCCTAGAAAGCTCACGTTTTTCGGGGAGACGAGAAATGACATAGTTCGTCTCAAAGAAAACAAAAACTTCGCCAATATGGCAACATTTTGGATTTGAAGAGGAAACGAAAACGACAAATGGGTTAGCCGACAAACACCATCAACGAGGCAACGTGTCCTGCTTATTGTGATGCTTCTCTCTCTTATTTTGTGTTTATTGGTGGTTGGGAAACCAGCTTAGAGGTGCATTACTGCCGCCAAGTGGACTGGAGTGACTACCAGGCATTGAAGCCAATGCGTAAGTTCCTTACATTACATTACATTACATTACAGTCATTTAGCAGACGCTTTTATCCAAAGTGACTTACAATTCAGAGTCTATCACATTTCTACACCGTAGGCACAGCTACGGGAGCAATTTACACTGTCAAAAAGAAGTCTGGTTGTATAGAAGTCTATGAGAAAATGACTCTACTTCTCTCTTGATTTATTACCTCAGTAAACATTGTAAACATGAGTTTATGGTCTCAATCTCTAGTTTCAAGTCTTCTTCAATACAGCATGATGTTCATTTAGTAAATTATGGTCCATTTAGAGTCAAACAGAACATAAAGCAGGGGATGCTTTAGGGCTGGGCTTACTGTGATTGACAGGTCCGTGTTTTGGCCTTACAACTTTAACCCTTTCACAGTTTTCCGTTCATGAAAGTAATTGTACAATTTTGGTCGCCTATAAATGTCTTGTTCAGCATCCAGTTGTTCTTTGCTCCACCCATTCGTGTCACTTCTAGTTCCAAAAAAAAAAAAACAAGATGGCGACAGCCAAAATACCGAACTCCAAAATCAATTTTTTTATACAGACTACGGTCTCTACACACCTCGTGGTAAAATTTGGTATATTGGTGTTTGACTTAATATCGAACTGGTTTGAACATTTTTACACAAACCCAACCTGACCAGTTGACCGTAACATCTGTCTCTTTTACAACTTTTACTTTTACTACAATTAACGCAACTACTGCCACTTATATATTTACAATTACACCCACACGTAACACACTGCGATATTTCATACATCTTGGATATTTTTATGACACATTCTTGTACTGTATAATTCAATTCAATTTATTTTTGTACAGCCCAAAATCACAAATTTTCCTCAGAGGGCTTTACAATCTGTACACATACAACATCCTCTGTCCCAGGACCCTCACATCAGAACAGGAACAACTCCCCCAAAAACTAAAACAAGCAAGACCAGGGTCCAGGTATAACCAGGATACAAGGAAACCTGCGAGGCGAGAAAGCACAGAGACTCCGGTGAAGAAGCAAAGTCAGTGATGTGCGTTAATGGTATCGGACACACCTCGTGGTATCGGACAAATAAGATGTGCTTTCTACTACTGACCATGTCTGTCGTATCCATCGTGCCCACAACCTGAGTCATCATATTTTGGTTTCATCCTGACCTCCTTGACTACTGCCACAATCAGGCCAAAATTTCTTCGGGTAACATCTAAAGCAACTAAACATTAAGCGCTCCATCCCACACATGGGAATCTCAAAAACTGGGCCAACTGTGTACCTCCAAAAACATTCTTTATTGCATTTGAAATCAGGCTAAACTTTTTTGATTATGATGTTCTTAACTGCCGAAAGCCTGAAATAAAAAAATATTGCCATTTGAAAATAACAAAAAGAACATTAGCTACTTCACATCACTAGCAGCCCACAATGGGGCGAACGTGCTCAGGCCATTATGAAGTGAGAGACACACGCTCGATTAGTTAGTCTTGCCTGCATATTAGTTCACTTAGATAAAGGTTCATGCAGCAACAATCCACACAGTATGCAACTTAGTCAGTGGTTACATCACACTGATATGTTTCATAGTTATTGAGTCTATTTCCAAAGCGTGACTTTTCTTTCCATTCCACTGTACGCAGCCTCACACTGAAACTGAGATCTATAATCTGACTGTAGCTAAAAGATGTGCACTTTTAAAAATGTTGCACTGTTCTCTTATGTCAACTTGTGAGTGAAACTAGTTAACTTTGCGGTTAGTGGCATAAAGCAGATGGGGACTACCTGATAGGAACGTCACAACACCAGAAATTTAGTAATCGATACCAATGAAATTGCACAATTCTCGATACTCAATTCGCTACCACGGTAAAAAAAAACTAAAACAATAAGTCCTGAACACTTACAAACACTTCTTTATTTGCATACGGTGTTTTGAGAATCTATTATTAATCCTTGATGATCCGGCTCCAGTTTTTTGCCAAAAACAATCAATGTTATCATTTACCTTCACCCAACACAAATCTTTGTTGACTAGAGCTTGAACGCATCATAATGTAACTTAATACAACCTCAGTACGTTAGCTGTTAGCTCCGCTATTTAGCCAAACTGGACTGCATTGGCTGCTAACAGCTAATGTTAACTAGCTCTCCTCCTTCACATTTCAACACAGAATTATTAGGGAAATATTTTATGGTCACCGGAATGACGTTAGTCTCCAGCCCTGCTCCCCCCAGACTAACTGATAACATCACATTTTCAGAATTTTGGCATCTCTACTACAATACATCAATCGTGGATTCAAATGAGTCTAAAGCTGTGTGACATACTTTCAGTTCTAATGTCTTTCAGTTCCAATCTGTCCAGACTACTTCAATCAATATCAAGTGACACTGTATTAAAATATGGCACACTTGTGTGCTACATAAATCCTGTGAGTCTCTGAACGCTGCTGCATTGTGTCCTCTCTGGGGGATTATATTCCATCTCAAACACATCAGATGATTTATTACTAGAGCAGACGTTTGGTGCAGAGTTCAGGTGTCACCACTCCACTCCATGCTGTCAGACCTACCTCTACCTGTGGTGGCCCTTGCAGGCAGTCAAAGATTCTACAGAACACCTGGAGGACAGGAAGGGACGACAGAATACATAGCACAGACATGAGCATGGGAACATACCAGCACAACTGTGCAGAATGTTGGAAAGCTCACCATTTGATGGTGAGGTCTTCATGACAGTACAACAGCTGTTTGACAATAGGGTTTAAGTGAGCTTTACCTTCCGATCATATAACATTTGAAGTCTGGCCCCATACACACACACACACACACACACACACACACACACACACAGACACACTCGCACACATAGGGAGGTTACTATGGCAACCGAGCCTGAAGGGCCAGTGAATCAGTCTGGACTGATCTAGATTTGCTGATATCACATATACAGGACACACATCTTCTCACAAAGCACACACACACGCATACTAATCTAATCTAGTTAATTCGATTCAACAAAAGAATGCATAATTACTAGAGCGGTTCCAATACCATTTTCTTCCTTGCTGGTACCGATTCCTTCACGTTCACCTGCAAATTAACTGATACCGAGTACAGATACCAGTGTGTTAACAATATACAGTATATATATATATATATCAAAAATATATAGAGGCCTTTTATTAGTATCCCCTAGCCCTATCCCTGCGGGAAAATACGCTAAAATAGCATATACGCAAAATGAATCAGAAATAGATCCTCAACAGAAGGCTTGTATTTCTGGTCTCCTTTGAAAGGTAAGAAGCTAAGGAATATCAACCCATTGTTAAGTAAGCATATCTCCATTATCATGCAATAGTAATATGCAATGAACAAAAAAATACCACTTTTATCCTTGAGTAGTATACAATCTAAATTTCAAAGGCAACATCACCATTAAAACCAAGATCTATGAATAATGCTGCAACTGAATCTACTCCTCTTTCACTACAACTGGGTATGTACATGTGATAAGAATACACTAAAATACAACATTTGTGATACTAATAAAGATATTTTCAGGCGGTCTCCATGTTTTGGCCATGTCTACTGTTTACATGTTAACTCTTTACTGGGAGTTTTACTTCAACACACTATTAATATCCATATAGCCATGTTATAAACTAATAGTATCCATATAGCCATGT
>NW_022280071.1:796064-801986 GCF_004355925.1 Anarrhichthys ocellatus
AAACTAATAGTATCCATATAGCCATGTTATAAACTAATATTATCCATTAAGCCATGTTATAAATCTCCCCAAAACATTGCAATAGTAATAAACACAATAAATATTGATTAATTTTATAACCGAAGAGTACCATGCTATAAGATATATGGAAAATGCAAAGGCCCACAGGCCTCAAACAAGTTTCATTAGATTCCTCCGGCTCTGGGGTTTACATCGATATTACACTTGTTGCTGTCTGTTGCCATCTGATGGCTGTAACAAAGTACTATGGGGGGCTGCAACCTGACCTTTCCTCTGTCGCCACATCTTGACAAAATTCCAAGCCATATGGCCTACAGTTGCAGACAACTTTTCTCCCATACAGAAAGCCTACTATTGCTAGTCCGAGCTGGCTGTTGTCACAGCTATTTAGAAGGGGAACAGAGAGTTTGAGGGTACCATAATGTCATTTTTACAATGACAGACAATATTATGTGGATGTTCAAAACCCATATGTTCAAAGTTTCTGAAAGAACTTAAATTATTCCATGTTTTCTTTAAAGAATGTAAAGCTTTGATGGTGGCAGCATTTGGATCTCTAAACCACAATTCTCTGCATTGATTACAACATGATGTATCTTTCACAACAACTACTGTTTTCAGGGATCTTTCCATGTCTAAATCAGGCCTATATGCTGTACTAAAAGTCTAACTCCTGTAAATACAAAGATCCATTTACATCATCACATTGCAGAGGAGAGAAAAAGCAGGAGGACAGATCAGTCGCTCAAAGTTCTCCAGAGGCCGCGCCATCTTTTTATAGGCCTTCAGAAGTGGAGTAGGCTAATTAGCATTCAAGCGCCAATATAGAGCAGCAAAACACTCGGCCACGGTCTGCTGCACGCTGCTAGAATATCATGAATCTTTCAGACAACACAACAGGAAAGATCATCTGCAGGCCGAGTTCAGGGTCTGTACTCTGGGTGCCTGTTAGCATTAGAGCGGATATAAATAATTGACTTATGAGTTTTAAAGCATCAAGTTGCACCGGTGACCTTTTGTCCCCACGGGAGCCTGATCAGCAGCTCCAACTGGCTGCTCTTTAATCCAGGTAATATGTAGATTAGGAGAGATTTATGTGGATTAGATGGATTCTTTCTACTATCAGGGCTCCTACACAACCTGCCTGCGGTGTTTAGGCTGATACATACTACTACAACTACTCATAATAATCTTCTCTTTATCAATTACCAACAGCTGACTGACACTTTGGTCCAGAACAAGATATTTTGGCGACTAAAGAAAAGATTGCGATGAAACTATTTGGATTTCAACACATCAAAAATATCTGTCCAGTGCCATTAGAGGTCGACCGATGGTGGATTTTTAAAGGCCGATATAACACCGATACTTTGGAGCAGGAAAAATAACTCTAAGTAATAAAAACCTAAATAAGTAACCAATATAAATCTTGAACTGAAGATCAAACTAGCCTTAAAAAAATCTAGGTGAGATTGATTTTTATGTTTTAAAAGAGTGTAAAGTTTATGAGGTGCTTTATTTCTGTCGGCTACTTTTGTATTTAATCATTAGTAAGAGAATATCCTGAAGTGTGATTTTATGGAATACGTCGCTGGAATATGTTCTATTTATTAACAATATGCGCTGCACCGTTCTGTGGCTTATGACTGGCCAGGACTACTTCTGTTGCGGTTCCCGTTACATGCGATTTCATTTCATGAATGGATAGTTCCGTGGCTGGATTATTTGGACGAAAGAACGCGGAATTGATAAGTAATTCAAAGTAACCTGTCCTCCTGTCCCGTATCATGGACAAAGAGTTGATAGTGTTGTGTTATATATTTGACTTGTGGGGGGAAATAAACTCATAATGCGCAGTTAGCGTCGCCATGACATTATTTTTTTTAAGCCTATATTTCTTTACATTTTGTTAAATCTGCACCAGGGAAAGGGATGCTGCATAACTACCAGTTTTACACTGTAACTGGACTGCTTTGATAGGAAAAGACAACAGCCGAACATAAAGATTATGAGGACCTGAAGTATCGTTTTTAATATGAATTCTGAGCACACTTATCCACGTTCATCACTGGAAAGAGGAAATCATGCAGATTCAAGTGATAAGTGTATGATGTCTGTGTGTTCTTACTCTTCTTAAGCGTCATAACTCATTTTTGATTTATGATGCGTCAGCCTCAGGACAAACTGGATCTCCTGCCCTCTAGCCGTCCAGATATGATTAAAGAACCTTTCATTTACATTTTAGAGTGTTCTACACGATAAACTACTGTATGCAGTCCAACAAGCACTTTATATTGCAAAGAAATAATAATTCAAAAATAAATATAGATAAATTAGTGCAGTTCTTTCCCACACTGACTAGCTGAAATAAATCGCCAGAGATGTAGATTAGTGGATTGAAAGTAGGAAGGGTGTAAGGGATGAGCTAACAACATGTCAGTTTGGATGAGGCACGAAGTAACATGACTGACCTACATCATTGTAAAGGACCAGAGGGAGAGGAGAGCAAGCGAAGACATGTAATGCTTCATCTTACACATATTCATTTATAGCCATATATTCACGCTATGTGCCAGAAAGCCATTAGGATCCATTGAGCAGTTTAGTTCATTTAAACTGCTAATAGATAAATGTTCCTGCTGATGACATTTAACACGTATTTGTTTCTGCTTGATTACATTTTTTCACAACTAGTAATCACATCATATCACCTCATTCGGCACTAGATGGGCTTGGCACGTTTCTGTCCTCTCATGCCATTTCAGTAGTCTGGAAGTGAATTTATACCAAGAGGAAAAAGAGGAAGCTAAGAAGAAGTTCCTTTAAAAGTCATATCTTTTTTATTTGTATCAGGAAAACATAATGTTAAAATGTCAGCAACAGCATCATGTTGTATATTTCATTTGATACAGTCAGACCATGAGGATGAAAATAAAAAATGTCTTCAAAGTCAAAGAACTGGGAAGTGGTATAACGACTCATATCGGTACTTTGTATTGGCAAGTACCCAAATGTAAGTACTGGTACTTGTACTCGCTCTGAAAAGAATTGGTACTGGTACATTCCTGATGTCAAAATCAGCACCACACAGCCCCCCACTGTTCCTGCTCACCCCCTTTGGAAACATGAATGCGATATCAAATCAAAAGACATTCTGTATCCAAGGCAGCAAGATCATTCAAATCAATGGTGTTAATTCTCTGGGGACCATGAACCTCCAACGCAATTATGATGGCAATGCAGCCTGTGTGACATTCTGACCCCAGTGGAGTCAGATGAAGGTCAGGGTCGTGAAAAGCATTAGGCTGTTCATCCTCTGGGGAACATGAACATCTGCACTAAATGTCATGACATCTGGCCAGTAGTTTATGAGATGCTTTGAGATCAGTGTGTGAGATTTATTGCGATACAGGAAGCGAGGCAATATGTTGCAATTTTCTAAAACTGATATTAGTGAAAGCTTTCATAGTATAATGAACACACCACCACATGCATGAAGAGTAAAGAACTGTTGTCTGTCAGAGCAGTGAGATCTGCATTTGCATTTATCACGGTCCCGGTAACCTCCAACAACATAGCCCTACTTTGAGAGGGTGCCATCTCTTTGCAAATGAAATAAAGTATTGACTGAGTTCATCTTCGCATGTAAACTATTAATAAAAATCCGGTACAGTGTTTTTCAGAGGCAATACAGTTTCACAAAACATAACACCGCGATACTCAGTATTTTCAGAATGTTCTTACACACACAGTGACCCACAGTGACTACGTTTACATGCAACAAATATTCCTGTTTTTGCTCTTATTCCAAAATTAGACACTATTCCTAATAAGCTGTTTACATGGCTAATGAAAATGAATATTCCACTCATATTCCCGTTTACATGCAGCTGTGCATATTCCAATTCCCGTAAAATGACCCATGTGGCATTAGCCTTGAATCCCACGTCGCTTATCACGTCAAAATATGGAAAAGTGGAACGGCAGGAGTTTTGCTTCTTTGAATAAGAATATGTCGTTTGTTTTTAAAGTTTTCCAGCGGTGGTGGTGCGAACACAGTCTCCTTCTTTCATTCCTTCAACCGCAATGTTTAAAAGTAGGTGTGTTTCTCCTTCTGACGAAGAAATGTGGGCTTTTCTTTCGGGCATGCATCTCTACTCCAGCTTTGCAAACTATTGAACTAGTTGGTTCGTGTACGACACACAGAGATGGTCGCAAACAGGAAAGAGGCAGTAAAACCCTCTATTGAGACGCATATTCCAAACGCTCTGTATACATGTCCATAGACAGCTTCTAAAAGCACAATCTTATCGGCACATCACACCTCTCAATCAAAAAATGCTCTATTTGGAATCAGGCCTTATATATACATATACATATACATATACATACATATACATACATATACATATATACACATATATATATATATATACATACAGTTGTGTGAAAAAGTGTTTGCCCCCTTCCTGATTTCTTATTTTTTTGCATGTTTGTCACACTTAAATGTTTCAGATCATCAAACAAATTTAAATATTAGGCAAAGATAACAAGTAAACACAAAATGCAGTTTTTAAATGAAGGTTTGTATTATTAAGGGGGAAAAAAATCCAAACCTACATGGCCCTGTGTGAAAAAGTGATTGCCCCCCCCCCTGTTAAAACATAAATTAACTGTGGTTTATCACATCTTTGGAAAGCTGAGTTCAATTTCTCTAGCCACACCCAGGCCTGATTACTGCCACACCTGTTCTCAATCAAGAACTCACTTAAATAGGACCTGCCTGACAAAGTGAGGTAGACCAAAAGATCCTCAAAAGCTAGACATCATGCTGCGATCCAAAGAAATTCAGGAACAAATGAGAAACAAAGTAATTGAGATCTATCAGTCTGGAAAAGGTTACAAAGCCATTTCTAAAGCTTTGGGACTCCAGCGAACCACAGTGAGAGCCATTATCCACAAATGGCAAAAACATGGAACAGTGGTGAACCTTCCCAGGAGTGGCCGGCCGACCAAAATTACCCCAAGAGTGCAGCGACGACTCATCCAAGAGGTCACAAAAGACCCCAGAACAACATCCAAATAACTGCAGGCCTCACTTGCCTCAATTAAGGTCAGTGTTCATGACTCCACCATAAGAAAGAGACTGGGCAAAAATGGCCTGCATGGCAGAGTTCCAAGACGGAAACCACTGCTGAGCAAAAAGAACAAAGGCTCATCTCAGTTTTGCCAGAAAACATCTTGATGATCCCCAAGACTTTTGGGAAAATACTCTGTGGACTGACGAGACAAAAGTTGAACTTTTTGGAAGGTGTATGTCCCATTACATCTGGCGTAAAAGTAGCACGGCATTTCAGAAAAGGAACATCATACCAACAGTAAAATATGGTGGTGGTAGTGTGATCGTCTGGGGCTGTTTTGCTGCTTCAGGACCTGGAAGACTTGCTGTGGTAAATGGAACCATGAATTCTGCTGTCTACCAAAAAATCCTGAAGGAGAATGTCCGGCCATCTGTTCGTGACCTCAAGCTGAAGCGCACTTGGGTTCTGCAGCAGGACAATGATCCAAAACACACCAGCAAGTCCACCTCTGAATGGCTTAAGAAAAACAAAATGAAGACTTCGGAGTGGCCTAGTCAAAGTCCCGACCTGAATCCGATTGAGATGCTGTGGCATGACCTTAAAAAGGTGGTTCATGCTTGAAAACCCTCCAATGTGGCTGAATTACAACAATTCTGCAAAGATGAGTGGGCCAAAATTCCTCTACAGCGCTGTAAAAGACTCATTGCCAGTTATCGCAAACGCTTGATTGCAGTTGTTGCTGCTAAGGGTGGCCCAACCAGTTATTAGGTTTAGGGGGCAATCACTTTTTCACACAGGGCCATGTAGGTTTGGATTTTTT
>NW_022280071.1:826986-846010 GCF_004355925.1 Anarrhichthys ocellatus
ACATATACATATATATACATACATATATACATACATATATATATAAGATCTTATACATCTTTTGAGCCTCTTTCATATTTCCGCTGGCTTTCAAACACAGCTGGAAGGGAACTCTGTCTCTGTGTTGCTACTGACTCTGCTGGCATCTGTCTGACTGTCTGTGGGAGTGGGTGGATAGACAATGCTTCATTTACTTGCATAGTGAGTTTGATATTTTCACTTCATATTTCATCTTAATTCATGGAATAATTATTTTTCCTTAACTAACTAAAAATAAAAAGAATTAGCTCAAGATCCACCCTCAGGCTCCACCAGCATGTAGCCATTTTGCATCAATTGTTTCATTTAGTACACTTTTGTGTGCATTGTGACCTCATGATCATATAGGCTTGTCGTCAAACTAGGCTAAGGCTACTCGTGTTAGGCTGTATATGGGTGAGCTTGGGGGTGTTCATGTTTATAATCACATTTGCTTACCTGTCATCGTTCTTTGAACTCTTTTGAAAAGTTCGGGGTGTCTGTCTGAAAGGTGCTTTGCCATGTTAGACGTGTTGCCTCCCTTTGTCTGTGTGGCTTTGAAACAAGTTTCGCAGACGGGTCTCTGTATGTCAGTGGGGACCATATACGGACCCCCATTTCCGTTTTTCCGTTTTTGGTTTGAAACGAGAATACCATGGTATTTCCGTATTGTCGTTTTTTTGACTGAAAGGTAAAACAGACTATCAAAACGTACACGGACCTTGATGCATGTCTCCCCTGCGATCACTCGCTGTGAGTGAGCGCTGCCTGTTGCTGTGTGAGCGCTGGGCAGTCCCGCCCCCTTGCAGTCAATGCCTGCAGGCAGCATGACAGGGAGCGGAACAGTGAGTGCGCTCTGATCGCTACTATTAGTATCGATACTAAAAATATGCAAAATCGTGTCGTTTTTAACGTACGGGTACCGCGGTACCTTTTTAGTATCGATACACCGTGCAACATTAAGCTCTATAACAAGCTGCAGTCTGTAATAGAATGAAATCCCCGTTCTTAATCCTGCCTACAAAGCTCCGATTGGTCCATTGTTTCTTCACTCTGCAGAAATATCGTTGGTGGGAACACTGGACCCATTTAGGATCTTTGAGAAGGGGCAGTGGATTATCCAGAGCCCTTAACCCCGCACACCTCCATCCATAATCCTACAAGCAAAACTATCTGCATGGAAAGATATTACTACAGGTTAGACAGAAAATAGGTTTGAAAGGTGGTGGATGTTTTGTGTTTCCTGCATTTCCAAGACATACTGAGGAAGACAAAGTTGGACAACATGCTTATCTGCCAATCCTATCAGAATACTAGTGTGCTGATTCGATATGCATTGCGATTTTTAAGTATTGCGACTTGATATTACGATTTATTGCGGTTTGTTTGGAATTTTTTGACACCAGACCATGGGAAAAATAAAACATACACTTTTACTCTAAATTTTTTTTTCAAGTATGTAGTCAGAGATGTTTTTAAGTCAAATATATCAATGTCAGAAATTGTATATTTAATTTTTTTCAAGCAACCCAGAATCGGAGAATAAAGACATTTCCTTTACAATTTAGTTTTTTTTTCTTTGTAATATATAAGGGACACATGTAACATATTTTAAAAATCTTGTAAACCATAAGCCAATTTTTCTCATTTCCATGTTTGTCATTTATAAATACCCTTTGTTAACGCCTTATTTTAAAAACGGGACGTAGTCACATTCTCCTTCTGCCTCTTCCCGTCAGCTCCGTTCTCTCAATGCATCAAATAGCTCGATAACATGGACGTCCGTATACGGGCGCACTGCAGATTTAGTGTCGGCTGATTTGACCACGGAGATGCGAGCGACGGCAGTCGAGCACTATGGATGCTCATGCTGGTCCGTTTCAACCGAATTGCGTTGCTAGAGTAACAGGTTGGGTCCATGTTTACTTCCTGTCAGCTGATTCAATTCACATGAACGGCAACAGGAAAACAAACCGGGACAAATGTGGGTTTGCGACCATGACACGGTGGACTAGCGTTGTCAATGACGAAGTTTGCGTGCAGCTTTCATCGTGTCTGGCTCTGCTTTTCCTGGCACTGTGTGAAACCAAAGTGTTCCCATACCTTATATGTACGAGTAAGATTCACCACACTTTGGATTTTAAGTGTGAGGGTGCGGGTCGCATCCTGGAGGATCTCGAAACCCTT
Source organism: Anarrhichthys ocellatus (assembly GCF_004355925.1). Taxonomy (NCBI): domain Eukaryota; kingdom Metazoa; phylum Chordata; class Actinopteri; order Perciformes; family Anarhichadidae; genus Anarrhichthys; species Anarrhichthys ocellatus. Next base: position 829,192 of record NW_022280071.1, read on the forward strand.
CCGCTGTTTCCTGATTTTGCACTTCGGCTTTGTTTCGGCCACTGCTAGAGCATCATTTGATTTTAAATGTGATGTTGATCGCTGTGTGCTGTATGAAGAAGAAGGAAGGTGGCGAGCTGATTGAACGGAAAGACGGGGATGCATAGCAAGGGAGCGAGGCGAAAGGGAGGTAGTGAACGGTGAGTGAGGAAGTATCTGGGGGGGGAAATGGCATCAAGTCCTCCATCTTCCAGTCCGAGCACAGTAATATCTACCTCTTCACATCATTAATCTCTCTCCGTCTTCCCCTTTCTCCTCCACCCATTTACCATTTCATTATCCCCCTCTCATTGCCGCCTTCCAATCCTTCCTCCCGGCCCTCCGCTCTCTCCTCCTTCTGCCTCTCCACAGTGTGTAAATCATCCAATCAGGCCTGACGTAGACCCCATCATGGCAGAGGCCAGGGGTCAAGCACAGACAAACTGGGATGAGGCGTGTCCGACTGGAAGGGAGGGGGAGACGGCTGGATAAATGGAGGCATTCAGTGATTCCATGAGAAAATGAGACAGGGTGGGTTGAGACGGGGGCTCTGCACTTCCAAGATGAGATTCATGAAAAACTGTTATTTTCACGATCGATTAGTCCGTCAATTTATTTTACTCATTAACTTGAACAATTGTTCAGCCGATTAAAATGTCAGAAAATTGTCAAAAATAGACTACACCGGTTCGTCGAACCCAAGGTGAGCCACTGTCAGGTCTGGCTTCTTTATGTGGCGTCAGATGACCACTCACCAGTCTTATTAGAACTATTCCACAAAGAATATTTTTTGATGATTTTGCCGCTAAATAAAGAGAACAAATCCAAGTCATATTGTTTCAACTGAGTCATCCAATAAACAAAAAAACTCCCTTTCTACAAGCCGTTTCCAAGATTTATGGAGTAGATAAAGGACATTAATGGACACACTACCTGTGTTCCTAAGAACATTTGAAATTCACACCCCCCACCATCAAACAACCACCTACACCCCCTGCCTCCTTCTCACCTCTTCCAACCGACCCCCCACCGGCACTGAGGATCTGCGAGGAGGATGTAGATCCGGGAGTATCCGGAAGTATCCGGGGTACGGGAGTATCTCAATATTTTGCGTGGCAATATTGTACCGATACACGAACCAGGAAGTTGGTCGGAATGCTTAACTGCTGTTAAGCATTCCAACTATTGTTATCCTGTTCTTTATTGTTGGAATGCTGTTAAGAGTGCGTGATGTCACCGCTAGAGTGAAGAGCAGCTTGAGATTCTTGTGAAAAAAACATTTGTCTTTTGCCACTGTGTCCACAATCTTCACTCTTCATGCATAATTTCTGGATGTAGAAGTAGCTAATCTTGTCCTTGTCATAGACAAATGACTATGGAACCCCACAGATTTACACATTTGGCACAGAAGCTTGTAATTGAGAGGAAGACCAACTTTCTGCTCCATAGAGACCAATGTTAAATTTTGCTTCAAAAACATCTTCCACAGAACACGGTACCCCATTTCTAGATCGCCAGTTCAGCCACATTTTTTACACTACAGACACAATTTTTACAGGATCTGTTCTTCAACTCATCCTTCCTCTCATTTATTAATATCGGAGCAATAGGAGCTACGGTTATGGGAGTTTTGAGGATTTGTTTGAGAGGTGTTTCCCTGTTTTATCTCCATGAAAAGGCTGCAAAGATACAGGTGTTTCTGATTAAGCTAATTAGTGATGTTGATAAACACAAACACACATACTCACAGACACACACGCACTCCTCTCTCTCTCTCTCTCTCTCTGTGTGTGTGTGTGTCTCTCATAGTCATTCAGGTCTTAGAGACTTTTAGAGGACCCCCCCCCCCCCATTTTAAAATAAAAGCCGCACACACATGATTTAGAGATATACGTGATGCAGCTCAGCCAATCAAATATGGGTATTCTGATAAGTTTCCTGATTCGAGTGACATTTACACACACCGCGACACAAGAGGGAGAGACGAGGAAAGACATGGCAGAGCAGGACAATAGTCATGTAAGCTGTAAATGATAAAACATAGGACAATCTCCAAATGAGAAAGATTGCCAGAGAGATCAGAGTCTCTCTCTCACTCACTCATCCTCTCTCTCTCTCTCTCTGTCTGTGTCTCTCTCTCATACAGTCATTCAGGTCTTAGAGATTTTAAGAGGACTCCCCCCCGACACACACCCCATTTTAAAGTAAAGGCCCCACAAAATGAATTCTAACTGAAATGCTTGTGATGAAGCCTGTCATTTAATAACCTGTTTATGTTTATCTAACATTATGATTATGTCTCCTCTCCCCCTCTCTCCCCCACCCAGTCCCACCCTTTCAAAATAAAAGCCTCATGGATTAACTGTATTTAAACGTTAAGCTCAAAATTAGGCTTTTTTGTTGAAATAATGAATGCTCTTACTAATACTGCGACAACTACTCCTACTAATATTTCTAGTATCACTACTACTACTGCTACTACTACTACTACTTCTACTGCAACGTTTGCTGTTGCCACTATTACTACTACTACTGCTATTACTGATACCATCACTATTATTAATACCACTACTGCTATTACTACCACTACCACTACTATTATTACTTATACCACAACTGCTACTACTACAGCTATTACTACGACAGCTACTAGTACTACTACTACTGCTACTTCAAAAACTGATTTTACTATTACCACTACTTCTTCTACTGTTATATTAAATACTACGACCACTATTACAGCTATTACTACTGATACTACTTCTACTACTTCTTCTAATTACTAATACTTCTACTACTACTAATACTTCAACTACAACTTCTACTACTACTGCTACTACAAATATTTTCAAATGCATTCAAACTTATTCAAATGCTACTAATACTTCTACTGCTAATAATACTTCTTCAACAACTACAACTTCTACTACTACTACAACAAATATCACTACCGCTGAAATTTTTTTAAGCTACAGAAACCGTTCGAATATCAAAATGTTCAGCACTTTCAGGAGAGGGGTAATATGACTTCATATTTGTAATCTTTCAACTTTTTGAATTATTAAGCTTTTTGCAATTTGTTTTTTAATTGGATATCTATTTTCAGCAATGTTTTTGCGATTCATTTCAGCTTTCAGCATTCCAACGCATTTTCAGTAGGAAATGCATTTTCTAGTTCTTTTTATTATTATATTTCTTCCTTCCCACCTATTCTGCTCCTTCATATTTTAAGCTACAGAAACCGTTCAACTATCAAAATGTTCAGCTCTTTAATGACATTTATGCTGACTTCATATTTCTATCTCTTATGCTTTATGAATTATTAAGCTTTTTGCAATTTTTATTTTGAATGGGATTTCAATGGAGAAAATGTTCAAATCCTCTTAAACTTCTTCAACTTTCAAATCCTTCAACTTCCTCATATTTTCAGCTACAGACACCATTTCAACTTTAAAATGTTGAGAAAACCCTGATCTATTGCCACATTATTCAGCATTTTTATATCTTTTACACTTTTTGAAGTGCAGCAATTTAACTTTTATGATTTTTCAGCCCTTTTCTGACTTTATAATGGGTGTGTATTGCGCAGCTTAGAGTGCGTGATGTCACCGCTAGAGTGAAGAGCAGCTTGAGATTCTTGTGAAAAAAACATTTGTCTTTTGCCACTGTGTCCACAATCTTCACTCTTCACGCATAATTTTTGATGGAGAAGTAGCTAATCTTGTCCTTGTCGTAGACAAATGACTGTGGAATCCCACAGATTTACACATTTGACACAGAAGCCTGTAATTAAGAGGAAAACCAACTTTGTGCTCCATAGAGACCAAAGTTAAATTTTGCTTCAAAAACATCTTCCACGGAACACGGTACCCCATTTCTAGATTGCCAGTTCAGCCACATGTTTTACACTACAGACACAATTTTTACAGGATCTGTTCTTCAACTCATCCTTCCTCTCATTTATTAATAACGGAGCAATAGGAGCTACGGTTATGGGAGTTTTGAGGATTTGTTTGAGAGGTGTTTCTCTGTTTTATCTCCATTAAAAGGCTGGAGGCACACAGCTGTTTATGATTGAGCTCATTAGTGATGTTGATAAACACAGACTCACAGACACAAACTAGAAAATGCATTTCCTGCTGAAAATGCGTTGGAATGCTGAAAGCTGAAATTAATTGTAAAAAAATTGCTGAAAATTAAGAAATGGGAGACTACCCGTCTGGAAAATGTTGAAGCCCGAAAGCATTTAAACTGCACTTCTGAAAAACCTTCTAGTTGAAATGTCTCACTATGGTGTCTGTAGCTGAAAGTATGAGGAAGAAGAAGGCTTTGAAAGTTGAAGAAGTAACAGAAGAAACAGGATTTGAAGATTTTCTCCATAGAAATCCCATTAAAAAAAATTGCAAATAGCTTAATATTTCAAAGAATTTAAAGATTACAAATATGAAGTCATATCACCCCTCTCCTGAAAGAGCTGAACATTTTGATATTCGAACGGTTTCTGTGGCTTAAAAAATGTCAGCAGTAGTGATATTTGTAGTAGTAGTACTAGAAGTTGTAGTTGTAGTAGAAGTATCATTAGTAGTAGAAGTATTAGTATTTAGAAGAAGTAGTAGTATCAGTAGTAGTAGTAGTAATAGCTGTAGTTGTGGTCATAGTATTTAATATAGTAGAAGTAGTAGTAGTAGTAATAGTAATGGCAGTATTTGAAGTAGCAGTAATAGCAGTAGTAGTAGTACTAGTAGCAGTCATACTAATAGCTGTAGTAGTATTAGTACTGGTAGTAGCAGGAATAGCAGTAGTAGTAGTAGCAGTTGTAGTATAAGTAATAGTAGTAGTGGTAGTAATAGCAGTAGTGGTAGTAATAATATTGATGGTAGCAGTAATAGCAGTAGCAGTAGTGGTAATAGGGGGGGTATGCCAAATATTTGTGACTGCACATAAAATCACTTTGAGTCAAAGAACAGAGTGCACTTTAACACGTAGACAAATCATATGCAATCAGCTGTCCAGTAGCACTACAGCTTATCCACACTTTTCAACGCAGACAGTGAATTAAGAGACCAAACCGATTTCATTGTAAAGAAATGAACCAATAAGATGAACCGTGTTTAACCGTGCAATCATTTTAAAGTTATGTCTTAAAGTGATATTTCAGTTTTTTTAAGGAATAAATGCCGCATGAGTTTTGGTGCTGTTGCTGAATGTTTTTCTCAAATATAAATATGAACATAACCAGCTTTGTGTCAGCTCATCCGCCCCCACAGTTCTCCTGTTAGAGTTCCCCAATGACAAAATGTAGCTGTCTTTTGGGACGAAATGCAAATCACTTGAAAAGCATGAGTGAACACATGCTCGGCTGTCTTTGGAAATTGTTCTGCCGTATGCAAGGTATTGATGGTATGAGATAAAATCACAACCAACGGATACTTTTTTTTTTTGCATGTGTACAATAATGCAAACACTTTCTGAAAGTATGGAGAGATGTGACAATGTTACGCTGCAAATCAATAAAAGTAGTTTCATCGGGATGATTTAAAATGTTTGAGGCTTCTGGTGTGTCGGTGTTGTTTAGTGTGATGATGCAGCTGTCGTCTCAGGCTCATAATGTACTCATAAATAAACAGTAAAAAGTGAGCCAACATGGACAAAAAATCCTTGGTGTTCAAAAAAACAAGGAAATGTGAACATCTGCAATCATCTGCTGATGAAGATCATGTGATATGATTGAAAGCTCCAGAACGGCCTCAAGACAGTTGCCTCAGCTCCATCCTATGCTTTCATCCCAGTTTGCAATATTTTATTGGTTTTTAGTGACGACTAGTGGTCAACATTTGTATAGGTCTAGCTTCGATGATGTGTTCGAGAAATCCTGTAAACTAGCCATTTATCTAGTTCAACGTACGCTAACTGTTAATGTTATTAATGGAATATAAAAACTAATGCAATATCCAAAACCAGATCAAATTCCGTACTGCATCAATATAACACATTTGTATGCTAGGCTTTGGTAGAGTAATGTCAACCTTGATCAATGATCACTTAGTAGGGTGTCATATTTACCACCTTGCAACGAGTCCCTGAATGCAGCACAGTAATCAAGCTGCCTGTATTCTTCATGCGGCGTCTCTCTGTGGCCATGGTAACACTCAACACCGGACCTCTGATTAGGAAAGAACAACAAGAGCTTTTCTTGCAGGTTTGTGAATTATCTCCATGTTCTGAATGTAGTTTAAGAATATTGTAGCGACCCTGTACAGGGGGTTGCCTGTTCTGTGTCGGGAGCTAGTCATTGCGGGGTTAGACCGAAAGGAGAGTTGTTGTTGTGTAAAACGCACTGTAGAAACAGACGAATAATATTCGCTAGAGTTTCTCGGCAATAAGAGTGATGGTTGCTGTGAATAAACCTCTTGAAAGGACCCTGTATCCGACTCGTAAGTGGAACATTACACTGGTGTCAGAAGTAACTTTGTGACGGACGTAGACGAAACGCCAAATCCGTTCGTGAGCTTACCTAGCTTCAGTCGTGAGCTAGCCAGTTAGCTTGCTTTGGTCATGGATGGTGTCGGCAGGACGGAGGTGAAGAAGGAAAGGAGGGACATGGAGGAGGAGGGAGCGTGCGGGTGGTCGGAGGACATAGCCAGAGAGTTCACGAGAGCTTCAAGTGTGGCGAGGGATCGCCTGAGAGAGTCTGCGGTGAGATGGCTAGAGACGCGGGTATGGCTCCCTCATCAACGTTTCCCGCCATTTTCCATTGTCCCGCCGGACAATGGAAATAACGATGGCGGCGCCCGGCGGCACCCAGCAGCAGTCTCAACGGTGAAAACACCCAAATACTCCGGTAGGTCTGACTGGGAAGCTTTCCTGGCCCAATTTGAGATATTATCCTACGCCGGGGGATGGTCCATCGAGACTAAAGCACTGCAGCTGGCTTTGTGCCTCACAGATGATGCGCTGTCCTGTCTTCTGCTGCTGAGTCCGGAGGACAGACGTAGTTATCAAGCGCTGGTGGGGGCTCTTCAGAGGCGTTTTGGACAGTGTTTGCAGCCTGAGCTCCTGTGTAATGAACTCAATAATCGTTGCAGAAAACCTGGGAAGCCGCTGCGGGCATTAGCTAATGACATTGAAAGCCTGTCGCGATGTACACATGCCCCCCAAAGTACAGAGCGAGCTGGCACGGGACCAGTTCATCAGAGCAATCTTCCCCACTGAACTGTGTGTCCAGGTACAGCTGCAACACCCACAGTCTTTGCAGACAGCCTTGGAGATGGCTGTGGAGAGAGAGAATGTGTGGGGTGTAGTGGCTGGAAACTGTCAAAGAGAGGGGCCACCTGCTGTGAGGGCTGCAATGCAGAGCCCTTCAGAAGAAGAGAGACCGGCATGGTTGACTGAAGTGACTGAATTGATTAGGGCTGTGTCAGTACAGCAAACACACCGGCCACGCCCCGGGCCCAGGGTCTGCTGGGAGTGTGGTCAACCAGGGCACTTTGCCAGGGAGTGCCCCAAGTCAAGCAAGTTTCAGGGAAACGGCTCAGGGCCCGCATAGAGGAGGATATGCGGACCCCGGCCCCAACTCCAACCCTGTCTTCACAAGCCTCAACATCAGATGGAGGAGCCCAACATCACAGCCAGGAGAGCCAGGCTCCACTTCCCCCAGAAGCAGATGACAGCGCATGCTTGGAGCCTGTCGTTGCAGTGGGACGTACCGGTAAGGGCGATGACCACCATCCACACCCCTACTGTGCCTCCTCCCAGACCTCTCACACCATCCGCAAGTGCGGTAGAGACTGTATCTGGCAACCTTCCACCCATCGCCTGTCACCCCGAGGAACCCACAAGGGGTGCCTCTACCCTAGAGACTGTATCTGGCAACCTGCCACCCATCGCCTGCCTCCCAGAGGAACCCACAAGGGGTGCCTCTTCCCCAGAGACTGTATCTGGCAACCTGCCACCCATCGCCTGCCTCCCTGAGGAACCCACCCAGGGTGCCTCTTCCCCATCTACCCCACCATGGCCTACGCAACCCCAACCCCGCTTGGGTTGGAGGAGGAGGAGGGGACTCTGGTTGCAGTAAGGGAGGTGTGGAGCAAGAACTGTGGCGGCTTACATCCTCAGCAGCAGGAACAACTGTGGCAGCTGCTGCTAGAGTTTCGAGGCAGTTTCGCCAGGAGTGAGGACGAGGTAGGGCAAACTCATCTAGTACAGCATGAGATTGACACAGGGGACGCGCGACCGATCAAGTGCCACCCACGCCACCTCCCGCTGGCTCGCCAGCAGGCTTGTGATGAAGCGGTCACGAGCATGCTGCGGGCGGGGATCATCGAGCCTTCCGACAGCCCCTGGGCAGCAGCAGTTGTCATGGTTCCAAAAAAGATACGCGGCTGGCGACTCTGCTCTGACTACAGGCCTGTAAATGGAGTAACAAAGAAGGATTCATACCCACTGCCCCGCATTGACAAGTCTCTGGACCTGGTCTCGGGGTCCTCTTGGTTCTCCTCCTTGGACCTCCGCAGTGGGTATTACCAGGTGCCACTCGCCCCGGAGGCCCGGCCCAAAACAGCTTTCTGCACCGGACGGGGACTGTGGCAGTTCAAGGTCCTTAGTTTTGGACTTTGTAATGCCCCTGCCACCTTCGCGAGGTTGATGGACAAGGTGTTGGAAGGGGTCCCACGTCAGCAGTGTCTGGTTTACCTCGACGACATCCTGGTTCATGGTAACTCATTCGAGCAAGCCCTGGCGTCACTACGGGTGGTGCTGGGAAAAATCAGAGCAGCAGGCCTGAAGCTGCACCCGGATAAGTGTCATTTCATGCAGAGAGAGGTATCCTTTTTGGGACAGGGGGGGAAGGCATCGGCACCATACAGGAAAAGGTGCAGGCAGTCACTGACTGGCCCATCCCCACCAACCAAAAACAGCTGAAGAGTTTTTTGGGCCTGGCCACATAGTACAGAAGGTTTGTGCGAGGGTTTGCTTGCACTGCTGCGCCCGTTTCAGCTGCTGCAGAAGGACAGAGACTTTCGTGGACAGAGCAATGCCAGACGGCGTTCAGCAGCCTTCGATGCGCCCTGAGTGAGGCTCCGGTGCTTGCCCCACCCGACCCCAGCTTACCCTTCACGCTGGACACGGACGCTAGCGGAGCAGGCGTCGGAGGAGTGCTTTCCCAAGCGGGACCCGAGGCAGAGCGAGTGGTGGCGTACTTCAGCCGGGCGTTCAATAAAGCTGAGCGCCGCGACTGCGTCACCCGTAGGGAGCTCTTGGCAGTGGTGCTGTCAATCAGGCACTTCAAGTACTATCTGTGTGGCCTGCCATTCACTGTGAGGACGGACCACTCTGCAGTGGCTCATGACATTCAAGGAGCCGGAGGGGCAGGTGGCCAGGTGGTTGGAGGAGCTCCAGGCTTTCGATTTCAACGTGGAGCACCGGGCAGGGGTACGCCACACCAATGCAGACGCACTCTCACGCCGCCCATGTGCCGCAGACGGGTGGCGCTACTGCGAGCGGAGGGAGACCCGCGAGAAAGAACTGTGTGAAGAGGAGGGAGGCTGTGCTGCAGTTCGACAGGTGGAGTTCATATACCGGGAGCTGCAGACAGTGGACTGGGCAGAGTGGAGACATCACCAGGTGCAGGATGCAGACTTACAGCCTGTATGGTAGTGGGTGGAGGCACAGCGGCGGCCACCGTGGGAAGAGGTGGCAGTGTCCTCCAAAGCAACCAAAGGGCTTTGGCCTAAGTTTGGATCTCTGCGCCTGAGTCAAGGCGTGCTGCAGCGGGTGTGGAAGGAGCCAGCAACAGGGGAGGCAAGGTGGCAGATGGTGGTCCCCAAGGACCTACATGAGGTGGTGCTGGAAGTCATGCATGGAGCTGCAGGGTCTGGACATTTTGGTGTTTCTAAAACACTCCGTCGCCTCCGTCAAGGCTTCTACTGGGGACAGTGCAGGGGGGATGTGGAGGACTTTTGCCGCCGCTGTGACCCCTGTATGGCAAGAAAGGGTCCCCCAGGTCACTCCCACGCTCCACTGCAGCAGTTTCCAGTGGGGGCACCGATGGAAAGGGTGGCCGTGGATGTGGTGGGTCCGCTGCCTCGCTCAGACGGAGGAAACCGCTACGTCCTCACCGCCATAGACTATTTCACAAAATGGCCAGAGGCGTACGCCCTCCCAGACCAGGAGGCAGAGACAGTCGTGGAGGCCCTGGTGGGAGGCATGTTCGGCCGTTTCGGAGTACCGGAGACCATACACAGCGACCAAGGGAGGAACTTCGAGTCTCGAGTGTTTGCGGCCATGTGTGAAAGATTGGGCATGCACAAGACTCGCACCTCTCCCCTGCGGCCCCAGAGTGATGGTTTGGTGGAAAGATTCCATCGCACCATGGGCCAGCAGCTTGCCATCCTCACTTCGCAGCACCAGCGTGACTGGGACAGGCATTTGCCCTTGGTGCTCATGGTGTGTCGCTTTGCGGTGCAAGAGTCCTCATCCTGTACACCCGCTCTCCTCATGCTGGGGAGAGAGCTCCGCACCCCCGCAGAAATGGCTTTTGGACGGCCACCTGAGTCCCCAGACACTGCCCCAGGTCCTGAGTATGCCCGGAGGCTGCAGGACCGCCTCGAATCAGCCCACGTTTTTGCCCGGAAACAGCAGCTGAGTGCTGGCGTGAGACAAAAACGCAACTACGACGTGAGGGAAAAAGGAAAGCACTTTGAGGCTGGAGACCTGGTTTGGGTCTACAACCCCCAGCGAAAGAAGGGCCGGTGCCCAAAGCTCGACAGTCAATGGGCTGGCCCCCGCAGATTATTGGAGAGGGTGGGCGAGGTCGTCTACAGGGTGCAGCTACCTCCTAAGGGAAGGAGAGTGGTGCTCCATAGAGACAGGCTCATTCAAAATGTAATGTTGAATGTCACTTCCAGAACAAGCACACAGCATTTGCTGAAAAGTATCACGCTGGAGATGATTTCTCAACTGCTGCAGCAAACTCTCCTCTTCATAAGAGTTTGATATTGTTCTAACTGTTAAAATAGCAATAAAATGTCAAGAATTGTCTTTATTCTTGTTCTATAATTTCATAAATACAACTAACTATAGTTTTTGTATATATAATATAACTATATACAAAACATTATAAGCTGTGATATCAAATAGCTTTTGCGGCTCCAGACACATTTTATTTGGTGGAAAATAGGGCAAAATGGCTCTTTGGATAGTAAAGGTTGCCGACCCCTGAGCTAGCTTCACCGACATGCTTTGCTGGGTGTTTGCTAGCAGGTCTCTTAAACCCGACAGGCAACTGACTTCCGAGCTGCACCGTCCTGTAAATAAGTAACGCGGGATTAATAATGAGGTCATCGAGCACATTGTTGAAAATGTGGTTATGAATTACTATAAAATGGTTTCACTAGGCAGCAGTACTCGGTGATGCACTGAACCCACATTGTCTTGTCCCCTCCCTCGCCTTCTAGCTGCTATTCAGCATGAATCTGGCAGAAATACATTACTACGCCAAGAAGGGTCGTGAGTGCACTCTGCGGGGGAACTATTACTCCTCCATTGTCTACTATCAAGGCGTCAATCAGCAGATTTACAAGCACTGCCAGTTGCTCAGAGACCCTGCACTCAAAGTAAAATGCCAACAGGTGAGTTCACCAACGCCACCCTTACACCAGTTATTACACTTTTTGTTTATTCTTTATTGAATGCTGGACATTAGAGCTTCACTCTAAACCCTGTGTTGTTTTACAGCTGCTGTATTGTTCAGTAGGGTGTTCTGTGGTGCAGTGCTGATACAACACTCTGCTTTGTGACCAGGTCAGGCAGCAACTAACTGAGGAGTGTGAGCAGGTGAAATGCATCATGGGAACGCTCAAGAGACTTAAGTTGGAGAAGCCGGCTGACGTTCTCGCCCCTCAACGGGAGGAGAGGCCCGAGGATCCAGCAGTGTGTCCCCCTCCCACCCCTGCAGAGCGTGTGTGTATGTGTGTGTGGGTGGGTGGGTGCGTGCGTGAGTGCGACATTACTATTTTATTCTCACATACACGTGAAACAATCATTTTAAAGTTGTCTTAAAATGATATTTCAGTTTTTTTAAGGAATAAATGTTTCCAGCAGTTCATTTTGATGGGTGCAATAGCATTGTTACTGATTTTTCAGTTTATGTTTAATCTCTATCCCTAAGAAAATATCAGAATTGTCGTATAAGCAATAAATGCTCTAAAATATGATGTGAAATTGAACTAAAAATGTTTTTTCTCTACGGATGAACAGTATACAACCATTGCATCAGAGTCTGGAGTCAATGTCACAGCTGAGACAGTGATGGAATCCTAATGACAGCATTTAACTGCCTTCTCCAGTAACTCTCCTGCTAGCTTCAGGATTCCCACCTGTCCTTCCATCACAACACACACTCAATACACACACTGCACCCTATATGTGAGTGATGCGCCAAGCGCACCCTCCTGTTGCCACTGGCAACTCTCTGCCGACGAGGAGAGCTGCGGGAAATTGAAATGCAAGGTGTGTGTGTGTGTGTGTGCATTAGGATGGGAGGAAGGGCTTCCACCTCGCAAAGTAGCAATGATAAACATTGAACTTAAATTGAGAACGCACAAACACATGCACGCCGGCCAGGCGGTCCCTGTGCATTGCCTCAGGAAACCCCACCTATCCCACTGCAGGGTAGTGGAGACATTTAAATAACCAGGATCGGCCAGCAAAGAAGAACACACACACATTAATGGTTTTATGTATATGCCCCGCATGCATATCTGCATTATTTAGAGAGTACACACATACTTGGAGCGGGCAAACAGCAGAAAACATGCACTCAGCACGGCAAGCACTTAACCTCAACCCGTCTCCTCATTGTCATCGAACACACAATACACACACCACTCAGGTCAAACAGTATCGGCACAATACTAGTTGGCTCTGTTTCTCGTTAGCACGTTTGAAATCAAATGTTGGAAAAGGGATTTATTTTTTACAGACTATGTGAAAATTCTGACCCACAATTTAAAATATATAAATATAACAATAAAATATTTAGATTATGTACTCTATGCCGTGCACACAAAACTCAATAGGTAACTATTTTGAAAATCAATTTCAATTATTTTTGTAAATTAATAAGTCTTTTTTAAAACCAAACTGCTGAAAAAGCTAAACATTGATGCTCTTCAACTGTCATACTATATTACCTTCATGAATGTCTTTGGGTTTCATCGAAGTCGCGATGAATCGCAGTAAACCGGGGCTGCGTTTTGACAACAGCGAAACTATTTCAAAGCAAGCGTTCACAAACTCTCACGCAACTGGTGCAGTACCCAAGTCTCCAAACAGGTGCATCTTTGTTAAAACTTCCCTATTGAAAGCAGGCGGCAACCTCCGGTTCTGCCAAGTGAAGCCAAAGCTGAAGTGTCTTAACAGCTGCATTCTCTCTAGTGTCCACCAGGGGGTGACTCCTCTGGGTGTATAGAAGTCTATGAGAAAATGACTACTTCTCTCTTGATTTAATACCTCAGGAAACATTGTAAACATGAGTTTATGGTCTCAATCTCTAGTTTCAAGTCTTCTTCAATACAGAATGATGTTCATTTAGTAAATTATGGTCCATTTAGAGCAGGGGTGTCCAAACTTTTTTCAAAGAGGGCCAGATTTGATAATGTGAAAATGCCCAAGGGCCAACAGTCCCTGCTGACATTATTTTAAACAATACAAGTAGCCTATACGTACATTGTTATTTAATCATTTTATTTTCAATGACAGCAAATAGCAATGTAACCAAATGTGAGCATTCATGTGTGAACAAATCTCAACAACTATTCTGCCTTTCTTTCACATCTTGAAAGTCAGATAACACAAAGAACAAGCCATCTAAAAGATAATTACATAGGAACCGATCAATATTCTCACCTCAAGACAATCTTAAATATGACTTAGTGAGGGTAATGAAAAGTTGTCTAACATTTAAGTTCAACACACATGAAACAGGCTAACGAAAAAAAATCTTAGTATCTGATGATAGCTCTTCAGTGTTACGAGCCAGGCAAACATTAGCAAACTGTCTTCTTCTCGGGGCAAATGTTTTCTGCTATTTTCATAACACAGTCTTTGATAAACTCACCTTCCGTAAAAGGTTTGTCATGTTTAGCAATTACCATGGCCACTTCGTAGCTTACTTTGATGATGTTTTCATGTGAAAAGGACCGCTGCTGTGTGGCCAAGTTATCTTGGAGTTGCTTCACTTTTCTAGCACGGTCGCTCTGATAGCTTGTTGTAGCATTAGCATGTTTGGTCTCGTAGTGTCTCTTTACATTATATTCCTTAAACAAGCAAATAGTCTCATGACAAATTAGGCAGACACAGTTGTTTCGGTTTTCGGTGAAAAAAATATTGCGATCTCCACCTCTCCTGGAAGCAGCGGCCCTCATTATCGACTTTCCTTTTTTTACTTTCCGTAGCCATGACAGGTCAAGGGTCAGAGCCAATTTCAAACAGCAAGACAGTTACAGAGTGGTGCTGCCACCATGAGGTAAAAAGAGGAATTGCATGTTGAATTTGTATGATTTATTCATTCCGTTTTGACTGTGCTGGCGGGCCATAAATAATGCATTTTAAGACAGAAGGCGCGGGCTGTATAAAATCTAACCGGACTTTGGACATGCCTGATTTAGAGTCAAACAGACCATAAAGCAGGGGATGCTTTAGGACGGGCTTACTGTGATTGACAGGTCTCTACCAGAGACAGATACGGCGTCTCTACGTCACTCCTCTGCATTCCAAATATGGTCACTGCGTATAAGTCCTGCGTTTGTTTGACCCACCCACCCTGAGCTGACTGTCTTGCTCTTTTTAACCACGTCAGGAGCCCTGAGTGTCAAATAAATGGCGGATAATAGTAATGATAGATGATGGTTTACATTGGAGGTGAAAGCCTGCTAGAGATGTTTTGATACAGTTCTGACTTTTCTCCGATTTTTGTATCCTTAGTTCGCCGTGGATGCATACAATAACTCAAGGTAATACGGGCTGAGTAATTGAAATGCAAATGATAATTTTGGGGGTTGTGTATTCCTTTTTTAAACCATTTTCTGCCATTCTACAGTAAATAAATACCAAGTAGACAACTGGAATAATAATATTTTGGTTACTCTTTTAATGTGACAGTGATTTAATGTAAAATGGATAGGACAGGATAAGATAATAGGAGCCTAAGGTGTCAAATCTTCCAAAAGTTCAATGGTGTCCATGGCAACACATTTATTAATGAACATGTTTATATATAGAGTAATCTCTCTGAGCTTGAGAAAAAGAATCAGGCTGCTCTCTTCTAATTCTATAAATATCAGACCCATCCCTGCACTCTGCTGCTACAGCAGACGTATGAGTGTGTGTGTGTGTGTGTGTGTGTGTGAAGAACAACACACACTAGAAAGTCCTCCAGCTACAGTCTTGTAGCTTTTGCTCCACGTAGAGACAGAGCAATCAAACAGAGAAACATCCCAGTCTGAAATTCAAACACATCCTGTATCTTTTTTTTCCCTGTGCGATCAGCAAACAAGCCTCACTCAGGTGAACACGCTCCAAACACACACACACAAACCTCCCATGTACGTCATGGAAAGCGTGGCTGTGTGTGTGTGTGTGTGTGTGTGTGTGTGTGTGTGTGTGTGTGTAAGAAACAGTACAGAGAGATGCGACCAGGTGAGTGGAATCATGGGAACGGTTGCTGTGGCAACTAGGATTTCACTGGCTGGTACTGCAGGTGTCATGATGTCACTGGCATCGATAACAGCGATGGAGCAAGTTGAGAGGAGCAGTGCACGAGAACATCTGGAGTAGACGCACCGCACGGAGATTTGCACTTCCTCTCCAACTCATTGAGCAGTGGTGGGCCATCAGGGCCTGCAAGGCCTTCTCTGCTGGCCTAAACAGAATCACAAAGTTATAGCCATTTTATAATTTTTCTTAAATACACTACATGTATTATAATTTATAAAAATATTTTTCCCATTATCTTATTTTCTCATTGCACAGCTCCTGTCTTCCTCAGTTGCTCTGCTTCCAGTGCAGCTTGTTTTAAGTAGAGCTTTTATCCAATCAGATTTCACCTCTGTGTCTCTAGGTAAGAAGAGAGGCCCCAGGCCTGCAGAGTCTCAGGTGAATCCCTTTGCAGTTTAAGTGAATGGGGACGATATTGTTGATTGTCATAGTCTTCAACCAATCAGATCTTTAGTTTGACATGTTGGGCGTATTCTTTGACGTGCCAGAGCCTGCTAGCTGGCCTACAAGTACGTGATTGGTCAGTGAGCCAGCCTGACATGATGGGCGGTGACAATCCCAAAATCTGCTGCCTCTGTTGAGCAGACATTTTCAGCCTCAAACGCATTAAAACCTATTCAAGAAATACAACTGGGGAGGCTCGACTATCTTCACTGGCATCCATGAATTGAGAAGGACTTCTTACTGGAACTAAAAACGCACGGATGTACTGAACAACCGTGAGATTAAACTCTTTGTTAACAAAGAAAGGAGGAAGAACAGCTAAATAGTGAACAGCAGCTCTGGTAAGTTAACTGCAGTAGCTTTAACTGCCATAAATATGTCATCATTTAATATGCTTGTTTATATTATATATTATTATTTATACAACTTAGATTTTCGTTTGGTTTTATGTGATAGGAACTATTGTTACGTCCTATGTTGCGCGGGGGACACATTTAGCCGGTGCACAGCAACAAGACGACGCGCGAAGCGGCAGCGGTCTATATACTCCGTGCAAAGTGTTAAAGTTAAAGTGTTAAAGTTA
>NW_022280071.1:846020-846803 GCF_004355925.1 Anarrhichthys ocellatus
CCCCCCCCCTACACGCACACAGTGCTGAGAGATAAATAGGAAATTGCTTGTGGACACACTGTACTTCCTGTCTGTTAGAAGATGATTTCCCGTTTCCTGTCTGGGGGTTTTGGAGGGAAGGCGTGCACAGATACTATAATACAATACAATACTAAATCCACATGTCTACACACAAAATCTAAGACAATATCTAGTCTCATTTCACAATACCGATATATAATATTGACATATTGCACAGCTGTACTGTGAGGGGGGGTCGTTATGTGTACAGCTGTGTGCGTACCTGGTGCCAGGAAGAGCCGGTTGGCCGGGTGATGGGTCCTCCTCCTCGTCTCCACTCTCCTCCTGTCTGATGTTCTGGCTCTTCAGATAACTCTGAGCTTCCTTGGAGTCTGCCGATACCACTTTATTCACCCTGACAGTGGGAGACAGACACACAACATGATAAACTCTGGATTTAAAATGACAGCAGAAGGACAAGAGTTGCTACAGTTAGTACATGGTGGTGATGATACTGGCCCTTCAGCACCAGGAATCACTGAAAACCTCTTGAAATAAAAACAGGTCAAAAAGGGGACATTTGCAAGACACGACTCAGTCTCATCTGACTCGTATGTTCTTTATTGTTGTTTTTAAAGGCTTAATTTCTCTGGTTTTAATGAGTTACTGTACTGTTTATTTATTGGTTTGCTTGCTTAACAGGGATATTAACTGCTCACCATTTTGTACAGCACTTTGATCATGTATATGATCATATATATCACGTGTATATATATATATATA
>NW_022280071.1:866803-877149 GCF_004355925.1 Anarrhichthys ocellatus
GAGCCGCTACTCCTTCGCGTCGAAAGGAGTCAGCTGAGGTGGTTCGGGCATCTAATTAGGATGCCTCCTGGACGCCTCCCACTGGAGGTTTTCCAGGCACGTCCAACTGGGAAGAGACCCCGGGGAAGACCCAGAACACGCTGGAGAGATTACATCTCCCAGCTGGCCTGGGAACGCCTCGGGATCCCCCAGAATGAGCTGGAACATGTTGCCGGTGAGAGGGAGGTCTGGGTCGGCCTGCTTGACCTGCTGCCACCGCGACCCGACCCAGGATAAGCGGCGGAAAATGGATGGATGGATGGATGACATCAAAACTCAGTTAAAAAAATGACCATCACATTGTACCAGGTATCTTTAATTTACTCTAAACTTAAGACAAGTAAACGTAACAGACTTTTTTCACAATCGAGAAGCTTAAAGAAGAGAATGTTCAAAACTAAAAATTTAAAGAAGGACTTAAGTGAGTTACTGATCATCAAAAGTTGCACACACACACACACACACACACACACACACACACACACACACACACACACAGATAGACGCACACTTAAAGGGGAACTACGCCTGTTTACAAAATTCATACATTTTAATCCTAACGTCTAAGACATTCCAAAAAATATTGATGAACATGAACATCTCTCTTAATTTGTGATGTTATCGAGTATAACAGATCTGCTCCATCGACAATGAATTGGGAGATGACACTGAGAGCATTCAGGGGAATCCTCTGAATATCTGGGAGCATTTTCAATAGAATAAGTAAATTTTTACTTTTGGGTATAAAAGAGAAATCAAACATTCTGAGACCATAAACTCATGTTTGCTGAGGAAATAAATCAAGTGAGAAGAATTTTCTCATAGACATCCATACAATCTGACTTCTTTTTGAGTCGGCCCCTGCTGGTCAGTATAGAGAATGCAAGTTGTAAGTCACTTCCGCATCGGCTTCACTCGACAGAACCGGAGGTTGCCGCCTGGTTTCTACGCCATGAGATTATGTATTCGGTCCAGTGTAGTGTGTGCTAGAGGGTAGCATTTAGAGGAGCTCTTATCATGGCTGTCACTTTTACATACTTCCTGATCAATTCCCTCAGTTATGAACCTCTCTAAACTTTTTTTTTTCTTTTTGCATTTTTCAAAACTATGCAGTGGATGGATTTGGGCTCAGACCTGGTGGGTGGAGTTGCACTTAAATTGAATGTTTTGTACTTTAATAAATCCCTGATTTGATTCATTAGATACTGATTTAACATCAACGGGCGTCAAACAGCGT
The DNA here is from genome assembly GCF_004355925.1 of Anarrhichthys ocellatus. NCBI lineage: Eukaryota > Metazoa > Chordata > Actinopteri > Perciformes > Anarhichadidae > Anarrhichthys > Anarrhichthys ocellatus. The sequence continues at coordinate 868,080 of NW_022280071.1, forward strand.
CACGCTGGATAAACACCCGTGACTACTACAGAGTCATTTGTCTCGGGAATGAATGCCGATTGTAACCTTTACCATGAAAGACAAAAGCCAGATATTTTTTATTAAAGCACCAGACCGGCAGAAAAACTGTGAGATGTTGATGTAAGGATACGTGCAAGCAGCAGACACGTAACTTTTACAAAAAGAAAAGGGATGAGGATTAGATAAATGATGGGATAATGTATCTGTTAAACTAGAATAAATCAAGGACACCTTGAATGAGACAAGGTGTCTGATACAGAACAGCACCTTCTTTTCAGCTTGTGTGTGTGTGCATATGAGTCATCTAATGAATGTTGTTCGTTGTTATACAGAGCTAAATTACTGGTCGTGACTCATGCTGATCAGTCCAGGGCAAAAAAAATGATGGGAAAAAAAAGATAGAGGAGGTTAAATAGGGAATACCGCTAAAGAATTCTTCAAACCTCCAAAATATCCCACACTAGTGTGATTACATACTGTCGCAAAATTAAATATCACGTGGGTTAGTAACTAAGTTTGAATTTATCTCCCAAACAAAAATCTTTGGAAATCAAAGTCGGCCATTTTGGTTTTTGAAGGAAGAACAGAGACGATGTATTATTAGACAGTAAAGACCATAAAGAAGCGCCGAGAGACGCACAAAGAGAGACGGCCATTATTCCTAAATAACCCATAATTGTCGTGTCACGATGTAATGTGTTTAGGTGGCTGGCGTGCAGCTCCATTTGAAGATGACCTGAATGACGAGTGATTAAGTGTAATTTGCACATATTATTATTAGCGGGGGGAGTGGGTGACAGAGTGGTGCTCGTCATCCCGCCGGGTTTGAGTAACGAGGACGGCCGATTAGCTCCGTGATCAAATAGTGTGTAAAGCGAAGTAAACTCCTCAGTTTTTGATTGCGGCGACCATTAGCTGAAAGGGAGCTCCATGATCAAAACCCCTGAGTGTTTTCCTCCTCTCCCAATAATCTGATACAACAATGTTACTATTACGGATGCTGAGATTTTTTTTTTACAATTGAAACAAAAATATGAATACACTAGATTTATTTAGCACCTTTCATAAAAACTAATGCAGCTCAAGGGGCAAAAAGAGGAGAGCAAATTCTAAAACTTGAAAGTATTTTTTTTACAGGAGGGGAGTAAAAACAATACTAGAATAATAGCATGGAAAACTTTTTGTACATTTTGGAAATGTATGTGTTCAAAAATAAATAGAGAAAACAGTATTCAATGTTAGGATGCTTGAAATCTTTTTGGCATCCCGTTCTTTTCAATTTGAGTTACACTTTGTTATTTTTGTGAATTTTAGTTCAGTCAGCTACGCAGTGTGTGTCAATGTGAATGTGCAGTTACAACTTTTATTCATTTAAAAACTAGTTATAACCAGGATACTTTTACACTGATTTGCCATATTTGTTCGTCCTAGCAACTGCCATCTGAAAAGCTGCCATTTTTCCAGCAACTGTTTGGAAAAAGGCGGGCTCTTTCAAAAAAGACTTGAACTATCTGTCAATCAAACTCTTGCTGAAGTCGGACAGGAGAAAAGCAAAAACATCTTTTCCATGGAGAAAAGCCTTCAATGCCGTTCTTTCTTTCTTGTTTCATTGAAGAAACACTCTCCAGTTCTGATAGACTGGATGCAAGTGCAGCGGCTAAGCTAACCTTTTCAGGAGCCGCCATTGTTGTTTGGAACCAAACAGTCGCCTCTCCCGTGTTGCGTCACACACACCTAAGCCACGCCCACAGCAGCCAGTAGCTCCTCACTACCGATTTACCTGACACAAACGCATTATTTGAGGCCTAACAAGACGGATTTTTCCGTGTGATTTGTAATCCTTCACACAAGGTAAACGCTTCTGGGGCGCCGAACGTTTTCTCAAAATCCCAGAATCTTTTAGGTTTTTAAATATGTCTCTCTGACTGGACCAACAAATCAATGGAGCAAAGGTTTTATTACAATATCTATAGGTCTGCCCTAACATTACCATTCCTACCACCACTCCTACTACTACTACTACTACTAATATTACTACTGCTACTACTATGCTATTCCTCTAAGAAATGTAATTAAGTAAATGGTCTTCTGTTGGCTTAAAATTCAATTCAGACTATTGAAAACCACATTTTTCTTGGATTGTTGAGGATCCTGCATTGAGAGCAGGCCAGATTATTATGGTATGGATTCAAATGTAGCAGATTTGTCAGCTAAACATTCATTCTGTGAACTCTGGTCCAGCACAGTGGAACAAGAATAGGTTTCAAGATTAGTAATGCTGTTTACGCCACTTGAGAGATGTTCATGTTCGTCATTTTAAAGTGACTTCTGTCACCATAGGGTGGAGGCTCTGCATGATCTTTTTCCTTTGACACTATCATGTCTGTAACAGATTTTTAGGCATTCTATTGTCTCAAACGTATATAGCTGTTGTAAATCTGCACTAGGGAGGTATGATATAGGATTTTATCATTTCGATTAAAAAACACTCACAATAAGTTGGAACGTGGTGAATTTCCATTATTAGGACAATGACGAATATCGTCATGCATAACTTTGGCTTGCTATCATGGTAGAGAAGTGAAAATAGAGCCTGGTTTAACAAAACAGGAATCATCATGAAACAACAGCCCCCACTGTTGGAAATTAAATTCAAATATGATGTGGCCTGATTCTGTACAACTCGTCAATCGTTACAATGCCTATATTAACAGGTGAAATCCCAATATTACTGTAGCAGGACACCTTTTTGCTGTTGTTGCGACTCTGCATTTCCACATCAAGTGCGATGGAAGGAAGAGAAGTTTAGTTTAGAGTTGAAGGTGAATAAAGAACTTATACGATCACCCCGTCCTGAGGACGAAGCTGCACAGTGACGGATGCTCGGCACCCAACAGAAATAGAATTCTAATCCGAAATTTCTGCTGTTTCCTTTTTCTACTTTTGTGTGTGACTGTGAGAGTCTAAAGACCTCAGATGGATTTCAAGTGTGTGTGTGTGTTGGTGCGGATCCCAGGATGATCCCAGCCTCTCTAAATGCTAATGATGTGTACAGGTGAGCGATCGAGAGAGCCCTGCTTCGGACCAGCAGGGGAGCACGGGGAATATAATCAACCCACGGCTCCTCAGGCTCCCTCATTTACTGCAAAAAAAGAATCACAATGACCGAGCAAGGGGTTGTATTTTAGCTGTATTACCTGAGGAGACCTTCCCTGTGAGCCTTATGTGTCATTTATTTCACCCAAGATACATTTTATAGACACGCCCATCTCAGAGAAGCCTGAGTTTAAAGAGAGAAAATAATTTCCTCTCTCCTTCCCTAAACAAATCGATGCATTGGATTTACTTGTATTGGATTTACTTGTATACAATTAATAGATATATATATATATCTCAATCTTAGTTGTGTTAATGTTCTTATCACTGTTTTGTTACTGTGTACTTTCCAGATATTTGGACTAATGGTATTTTGATTCTTTGGCAACATTGTTGTTGAAACTTTCACGCCAAAAAGTAATTCAAGAATTCTCAAAAGTGAATTTAATGATAAAATAGCATCATATAAGAACTCACTGTTGTTCGGACCAGGTAGCTACCTTTGGACTACTGGAACAAAAGCTCTCTTCCTGGCCTGTCTAGATGATGTTAATTCATTTTTTTGAATGTAGTGTTTAAACTAAAATGCTGGCCAGATCTGACACGATGCACCTTTAAGACATTAAAAACATTTAGAATCCTTGTAAAAGAGGTTTTTCTCATTCTAGCGTATACCTCGCCGTCAGTGCTGTAGTGTCATTTCCCTTTGAATAACTTGAGAAATCCGAATGCAGGATGAGAGCCCATTTCAAGAATGACACTGGGCTGTATGTCTTTGTGTCCTGCTGAGGCTGTCCTATTGTGGCCGTCTCTCCAGCTACCTTTTCCTGGATCTGTCAATTATGCTGAGACAGCTCACTGGTCGCATCCTTTTCTCTTTCTGCTCAGCAAGACCCCTGTTCCTTCTGAAAGAACAGAGGTCTGTTGTGCTTCACTACTGCTGGGTCTCCTTTGATGCTGAGGACAGCACAGACAGATATGAAAGCAGGTGAAGCTGAGGCCCTGGTGTCCCCTCACCCCTAAGCACTCACAATTTGGTAATTTGGGGAAGAAAAAGAAACAACATAGGCTTTTCCTCTGTTTCCTTCTCCCCAAACTTGTCGGGTGATTTGTCTCGCTCTGTCATTTATATATGGGGCCAGGATTTCATCGATATATTTTTTCGAACTGTTGTTATGGGGTAGTGTAGTTGGTGGACCAAAATGCACGCACACACAGCAGGTTTACTCCAGCCAAGACTTTATTTAAATGTGCAGGAGGAGTCAAAGAATGAACAAACAAAAAACAAAGACTAACTTTCCAGCAAATTAAAGTCACTCCTCTTTCTCCACCGGAGTCGGGAGGAAAGCTCAACCGAGGCCGGGACAGATAGCCTCCGGAGTCGGGAGGGAAACTCGACCGCACTCAATACAGGAGTAACCGGACGGTGCGACTGTGTGGAGGCCCGAGGTCCGACACAGCAAACAGAAGGCACAGGTGATCTTCCAGGGATCGACGCTGTGCGGCAAAGGAGCAGAAAACAAACGGATAACTATCTTCACTGAATCGGTGTTCAGACTTACGTGACCAGACTGGTAACCGGACGGACTGACGCCGCGCCAGGGAAACGCCGAGGTATTTAAGCCAGCTGGGGACGATCAGCTGGAATTCCCCACAGCTGAGCCTAAGGAGTGGGGTGTGGTAGAGGGCAGAACACGGAGGTGGAAACTGTAGGCTGACACAAAAACAAAACATAAGCACATGGCCCACAATAACAAAACAGACAGGGGAAAAAACAGAGGAGCAGACAGGGATCCTAACAGTTGTTTTTGTCATGAATGCTTGCACACAGAACGCAAATATTACGTGGTGAAAAAGTAATGTTTTTGGGGGGTTTTTTTGGAACAAAGTTGATTTATCTGAGCTTTTGTACCACAAATAAAAGCATCAACCATGACGTTGTGCCGAACCGGTTGAGTTGCACCTATATTTATGAAACAACAGAGGTTCGATATTCTGACCCAAGACGGCAAACTTTATTACTCATCTCACCCTTGACAAAGGCAGCAAGCTTATGGTGCTACCAGTAATCGTTTCCGCCGATAGCGCCATCCTGACCCACTGCGTTGTCTCTGAAGTGTAGTGCCCACCCTTCAGTTCACCCTCAGGTTAAACACTGTTTGGTCTGTCAGCACTGTTGCCGTTGTGTGCACTGTTAGCACTGTAAACTGCAAGCCGCAGGCTCAGCCATTGCCATGTGGATGCTTGCTCTGAATAACCAACTTTGCACCTTTGGTGAGTCTTTGGAAGTGTGACACTCCGGTAAAGGACATACTAACTACTATTATTGTGAGCAATGTGTTCACTACATATAGTACACATGTACTTTGTGGGTGTGACTGTATTTTTTATTGTATTTTATTTTCATGTTTCTTATTTGTTTTTGTGTATAATTGTTGTATCTCGCGGCGGCTACATGACCAGACAGCTTGGTGAGTTTAATTATGTTTTTGGCAAGATTGTATGTCCTGTGACGGGGGGTTAGCCAGTTGTGGGTTGTATTCATTTAATCACACAATACAGCAGCGGTCGTTGCAGACACAACTGCCGGTGATCTGCACTCTACTGAGCACACCTTTTTTTGATCCATTATTTATCTACTTTTCATTTATGTGGATGTTTATGTTATTTTGAGTATTGATTTTAGTATTTTATATATTGCAATATGTCCTAATCGGGGAGAGTTCTTCTATGTATGCATGGCGTGTTAGATGTACAAAATCATTAAACATATTTAAACAAAAAAAAGAAGTTGAAGAGCCTACAGGACAACTACTGGTTTTCAGAAAGCTTTAACAGATGTTACCAGGACCTGGATGTCATGATCCTTTGGAGGAAACTCTTCCTCATGTGGAAGATTCATTCCTCACACACTAAGTAACACCAAACCTTATTTGAAGACATGGATCCATACAGGTCAATAGTTTGCAGTACAGAAGATCTATTCATAACTGTCACTGTAATCCAATTCAGACCTCCACGGTGGTCTGCACTGACCGCAGTAGAAGGACATTGAGGCAAAGCAGAGCAGGATGATCGGGTTCAGAGCACGGACGCAACACTCCGACTGATTGTAACTCAATCCATCCAGCTCCGCAATGATGTGGCATCCAGGCGGACAGACCAACAGCATCCTCTCTGTCAAATCTACCAACCTCATGTCCGCTGCAAAATGAGGCGCTACACTATAAATTAGTTAAGATTAGAGTTATGATTTGCAGGATTTTCCTTAAAAAACAAATGATGAAAAATAGTCCCTCTCAATCATCACTTACGACCCACTAGAAGTGTGTGCTGGTGCCTGTATCTACAGAGACCCTGCCTTGGATTTTCTCTTTTCTTCTTATTTTGCTGTGTTCGGGACTCTTCTGGATGTCAGCAAAGAGCCTTTGGGCCCCACACTGGTGTGTACCCGCCAGCCAATGACAGCGCACAATACTACATAGCACAACTTTAAAGCAAGACTACGGACCTTGTATTTTGACATTTCCGAATGCAGCTACAATGTGTACTCATTAGCCACTTAACAGGCAGCTCCTCCAAACTGTGAATCATGCGGGGCCAGGCTCAACATTATCAATCATGCAGACAGAGCCAAGAGGTTCACTTAAGTGTTTGACTTAACATTAGAGCTGGCACGACACATGGTGTGAGTGATGTGAGGTTTGCTGGGATGGTCGGTGCCAGATGTGGGGGCAAACAAAAAATGAACAAGCCTCACACCACAAAATATATTTTTTAACCAGCAAAACCAAGGAGCTGATTGTTCGTTTTAGCAAAAAAGGAGGCAAAGACACACACCCCTGTCATCATCAATGGAGCTGAGGTGGAGCAACAGTTTTAGGCTTCCTGGGAATCAGCATCACCGAGAACCTGACGTGGTCACCACACATCTCTATCTTGGTGAAGAAAGCTCAGAAACGGCTGTGTTTCTGAAGCAGAATTTCCATGCGAAGTTAACTGTTACAGTGTTAAGTTCAGGACAGGAGGGCGCTTCAGCAGGGACATCACCAAGAACATCATTGGTACGGTACCCATCTATCGAGCGTCAGTGATATCGGTGAGGTGGGGTGCCTGCGCAGAGCCCAAAGGATATTGAAAGACAAACCTAACCAGCCACAGCTTGTTCACCCTGCTGCCGTTCCACCAGACTTCAGAGCAGCCTCTTTCCATCTTAACTCTACCTCATCCTCTGCACTCCACCATAAACAAATGCCTCCCCTCAGATTAGTGGGGGCCACTGGCCTATATTAAAATGGGCCTAAATTTGATTTCAAGACAATTCAATTACTGTATTTAAATTTAAAGAAAGCCTCTGTTATGTGTTGAAATAAATGTTGAAGTTGTTGATGGGGTCAGAATCTGGTGCACGCAGTGGGACTCCAGGGAGTGGTAGAGCAAAAGGTTGCTGACTGTAATGAGTTGGAGAGTAGCTTTCCTGGCACACTTTCACTACTTAAACAGATTATATCAGCCAATGGCCACAGTGTACCTTAACATTGTGTCTGAACAGGTGCATCCCATGCTCTGATGGGGGTGTTTACCTTGTACATACAATAATACAGTAAACAGAAACCACAGATCCTTTGTTGCGCTTTGTTGTAAACTTTTTGTAATGATGTCTACGATGAATTTGTAATTATTTCTGCCTTGTTGTAAATTCGGCAAACAAAGGATATTAAGTTGTTTCTTTCTTTGTGTAAAACCATCGTCAGTTTGTCTCGGTCTGAGACGGTACCGGCGCCATAGTTGCGAGTTGTCCCCGCGTTTATTATTGCCGGGGATTTCCTTTCCTTTCAGCCAAGGACCCAGCAAGGTCTCAGCACTGATCCACCATGGATCGTCCTGGGCCCCATCATGGAGGGAGGTGAAATTCCTGGTGGAAGATTATTTTTTAAAGTACCTCTAATTATCAGACAGGAAATATTTTTTAAAACAAAAACTAAGAATATCTTAAATTAAAAACCAAAAGGTCATTTCATAATTATTACAATTCATCCCATTTCTGTTATTTTTTGGTTGCTTGCTATTTAATGACAAACAGACAGTCTCATGGAAATAAACTGGACCAGAAGCAATAGAGAGCCTAGTGCCTTGGTTTTTCCCCGCCACAATAGATGTAAAGCATGTTCGTAATCAAATACAGCTAATGCTTTTTTTCTGTTGATGCATATTGAACATATTACAACAACAACCAATTACCTCTTCCTCAGAGAGTTTTATTTTTCAATCTTGATTAAGAATGGGGATGTTATCTTCCTGTGCCAGAGCCAGAGAAGTAGATGCAGAAAAATTGCCATAACAGGCATGAATTGGATAAATGCAGGACTGGATGTTGTAAGCCAATTTAAAAGTTAGAAATCGGCATATTCCTTTAATTGATGTGAAAAATATTTCCTGCCCTTGGCAGCCTTGGCTACCAGAGCTTTTGTGTCAACTGCACATGACATCAATGGAGAAGTTACTTCACTCACCACTGACTGGTTAGGCCGAAATAACAAACGGAAACAAATAACATTTTTAGCAGATCTGGAGGCCTGCCCCGCCCTATAGACATCTCTTTTCCCAGTCACCACCAGAGCATAAGAAGAAGAAATGTAAAGTGCACCAGCATTGCTTCAATTTCTAAAGCTACACAAATGGATCAAATGACTAAATGTGGCGTGTCAGTTTCCGCTCGTTACATGCATATAGTGTCTTTTAAAAATAAACTTCCAACGTAGTTTTTAGTTTAGTTTAGGGGAGAAGTTAGTTGTTTAAGCATCAAATCTGTGGTCGGTTTGTCAATATTCAGCCTACTTAAAAATCTGCTCTGACGATTTCGGAGATGTGAGGTGTTACTAGCGGGACCAACAGTAAACCAGCACCAGGGGCTCAGCACTCATATATACAGTATATATACACATATGTATAT
>NW_022280071.1:882149-921809 GCF_004355925.1 Anarrhichthys ocellatus
CTTAGAGATAGGGTAAGGAGCTCGGTCATCAGGAGGGAACTTGGAGTTCAGCCGCTACTCCTTCGCATTGAAAGGAGTCAGCTGAGGTGGTTCGGGCATCTAATTAGGATGCCTCCTGGACGCCTCCCACTGGAGGTTTTCCAGGCACGTCCAACTGGGAAGAGACCCCGGGGAAGACCCAGAACACGCTGGAGAGATTACATCTCCCAGCTGGCCTGGGAATGCCTCGGGATCCCCCAGAATGAGCTGGAACATGTTGCCGGTGAGAGGGAGGTCTGGGTCGGCCTGCTTGGCCTGCTGCCACCGCGACCCGACCCCGGATAAGCGGTGGAAAATGGAAAATGTATATACAGTGTATATATATATATATATATATATATATATATATATATATATATATGATATACATATATAACTATATATGAGCAGGGATTCTAGGCGATGGGAGCAGCAAGAGGGTGGGGGGGGGGGGACAGCTGGTGACGCAAACAGGAAGTCCTCTGTAGCGTAGGCCGTCTCATTTCGGAGACCGCACGGTCTAGCCTTCACGGCCCTCAAAGGATGCGGCCCACATAGACCGCGAAGGCTGGGTCCTCCGAAGGATGCAGCCCCTGAATTGAGACACAGCTTGTGAGGACCTGCTCCTTATGTAGTTATGAAGGGCTCATTCTAAGCTAGCGAAAGCACAACAATTCTTAGTTCCTGGTGATTATACCCCAATGACAAAATAGTCATGATTAATATATTCCATTTCTACTAACAGGTCCCCCTAAAATCCTACACACTGTACATTTACCCATAGACCAAAAGCGTGTCGGTCGCCCTTGGAAAACAGGGAAGAAAACAGGATTAACAGGAAGGCAGCACTGTAAATTTTTATTTTTTATGATTTAGCCACTACAATAAAGGCTTTTTAATATTTATTTCCTTGTTGTTACCGAGATTTTGGAGTCCCTGGATCGTCTTCCTGTTTATCCTGTTGATTGTGCTGTTTGGCCCTCTGCTAGGATCCAATGAAGCATCTTGTGATTTTGCCTCATTTCAGGAGCTTGGTATTTGCGTGTGAAGATATCATGTGTTCTCTTTGTAGAGATGTGCCAGAAGACCAAAATAGCAGAATGTTATTAGAATTGATTATTAGCGTCATTAGCTCCCAGCTTTGTGTCCAGGGAATCTTGAAGCCTCACCACTAAGTTCCACTGGAGCCTCTCTGAGATGAAACATTGTTTAATTTTAGTCTGTAAGATGTGCCACACTGTAATCATGATGATGTTCTGCAGTCCCGTTAAAAGGAAGAGTAAACTGTTGTTCACTCACACGGTAGATATAACGCTGTATTAAATCGTGCCAAATTAAAATCCCAACAGAAATCTTCTTACAGGTACGGACAATCTAATCAAATAGCAGTTACAGGGGCTGTGAACCCATGTACATTTATTTCAAATAACACTATTATTCTTGATGGTTTCATTTTATAATTATTAATTTTATGTACATTGAGGTGACCAGATGTTGGGATCTCTTAGGAAAATCTCTGGATGTGTTAACCCTTTATAGGCAGCGGTAATATTAGTGTTGTTTAACCGGTGATTTATAATTTTTTTTACCAGAAACATTATTGTCATATTGCACAAAACAACTGCAGCATATTAGCGTATTACTGGTGCTTTATGTAATCTGTGTTATTGTCTGCCTGTCTTAAATGATTGTGTGTGCGGAGCATGTGGTGGGTTTTGAAACGGATGGGGGTTCACTGAAAGGACACTGTTCCCAAACCACATTTTGTTACAGGGTACCCTAAACAAACATAATGTAGCTACAGTGCAAACCAATGCTGCATCTCCAACTGAACTCAAATTCAATTGTCATATCCATAGACTGTATATAAGAAGTGGAGTCGGGGCCTGCAATCCATTAGCAGCTAACGCGAGCGTTAGCTAGTTATCTAGCTTGGATAGCTTGGTGCATCTGTAATTTACATAAACTGTGAAAATCTGGATGGCAATTTTGACTAGCAAAAAAAACGGCTTGTACTGGAAAAAATGAACAGCCAACTCCTTAAAGTGTCTTTTAGTTTCATCAAACGCTGAACAATTCTGTGGTAGCAGCGACTTGACAATCACAAGGTAGCCACGGCCAAAAGCATACCCTGCTTTTTACTCTAAACTAGAGCGTAATTTACTAAATGAACATCATGCTGTATTGAAGAAGACTTGCATCTATAGGGATTGAGACCATAAACTCATGTTTACAATGTTTACTGAGGGAATAAATGAAGTGAGAAGGAGGGTTATTTTTTCATAGACTTCTCTACAATCTGACTTCTTTTTGCAAACGGAGGAGTCGCCCCCTGATGGCCATTAAAGAGAGTGCAAGTTTCTGCTCATCTAAGTAGACATGTATTACTGGTAATCTAATAATTTTGTATGATTTGGATGCCTGCTCATCACTCTCTTACCTGGGCAGGTGATACGTTCAGGTTAGGTGAGTGTGAGAAGGTCAAATCCCTTTCACCTGAGTAAGAGAAGAAAGAGGAGTCGGCAGCTTTCTTTTGCTTGGTGTTCCTTTTCCTTCGTTTTATTGCAATTCCACCATCTTCACAGCTTCTACTGCAATGCTTGCAGACACATTCACATTCCGTTATTTGAGCCCACACTCATTGGGGTGGACAAAATAATAGACACACCTGTCAGTACAACGCAATACAAATCGACAGCCCCACAAACTGCAGCCTCCAAGATAACCAAACACTTGAATCAACATCTAAAACAGTTTTCACACAAACGGAAACTTTATAGAAGGGAGGATTTATCGCAGGTCTTTTGTATTACAATGCATTAGTGTTTAGCTAGATGGACTTCACGAACTGGCAACTGAGTGTATATCAATTTACCATGGTGTTCAATCTATATTTGTATGTCATAATAATGTATAATCCTTATTTATTTCAAAGACTATAAATTATATTGTATGTGGATTAAGCCTTATTGGCCTGTTCAATTCATACTCTTTATACTGTCCTCAAAAACTCCTACAATGGAACAAAACATGTAGAGTCCATGAGATGCACTACTTTCTGCTAACAATCCCACAATACAATGGCTTGGTATTTATAGATGAAAGATTATAGGTGAAAATGAACGCTATGAAACACTACATTTGTCAATGATCACACAAAATGATGACGATTGATAAAATGCACTTTTCACTACAGAGTACACTGTAAGGAGCAGTGAATGACTTTAGCTTGGACTCAGTCTGTGGTGCTGATCCATGGCCTCCCTCCACGGACCATCAGACCCAACATCATCCACACTGGGCTCACGTGGGCTCTTTCAATACCTACTGCTCTTTCAATGGTGCTGAAAAAATGGCTACATGGATCGCCTCAATGTCATTGGTTCGTCCTTTAAAATAAAGAGACTTTTAAAAGTGCAACATTCGAAATTTAAAGGATATCTTTGATTTAGGGATTGTCTCAACGGCTCTCAACATGGCGACGTATAAAATTATACAAATATAAAATTTAACAGTGACTCCCATCTTATTCTTTCTTAAATTGGCATGAACTGCCATGAGACATGAAAAAAGAGCTACACTTTGAACTAAATTTCAAGATGGTGATGGTGCGGAGTCCTCTGGCATTTCTTTGTAAACCACCAGGGTACTTCAGGGTGTAACTTGGGTTTAGGCCTACAATAGTGAAGCCTCTGCTGTCCCAGCCACAGTACAAGTAATGCTTTCATTTTCCACCATTATTGCAAATCAGTAGTACTGTTCTGCCACAAAAATTTGAATTTACAAAATTTGATAGAGAATATTCTGCACCAAAGACAATGAAAACCAATACAGAACTATTGCAAGAAATGAAGGCTATCATTAAGAAAAATCACAAGTATTAAAATCTGCGATGATCATTGACATTCATAAAACATTGAAGAACATCTTTCATTGACCATCTGCTCCTTCAGAAGCCTGTTAAAAGAAGACACATATCAGATTAGGAGAGAAGAATGGCGCACACGTATTTCCCCCCCTTTTAAAAAAATCCGATCCCATGTCTCCGAGGGTGACATAGAAAGAAATCTGATGATGGCATTATATAATATTATTGAATTGTATCATGCGTTGTGTTCGTGACCTGCCCATCCTGTCTACGGGGGGGCTGCTGACGCGAGCTGACAAGCAGCGGACATAAAAGGTGGACGGAGTCCCCCGTCCCCCATCTCATCCGAACCACTGAGTGTCAGCACGCGCCGAGCGACTTCTGCCGCAGACTTCTAAGTGGAACAGGCGGGAAAGTGACATCAAAGGTAAGCGACTCCTTCACTTTATTCTTTCTGATCTCCCGAAAAGTTCTCTCGTGTCGACCACAAACGTGCGCTCGAGAGGGAGAAAGTTGCTCTGAATGTTCCTCGGTGACGTTCCTCTCGGTAGTAAACCTTTATAAATACTGTTCTGTTGATGATGACATATATATTTTTATTTGTGTCTCTTTCTCAGATGCAGAGGTTCTTTGGAATTTTTTGCGTGTCGCTCATCTTTTGCGCAACTCTCTCTGAGACCATCGGGTTGGTTATTGCGGTAAGTGAGCTGTTCAGATTCCGAATTTTAGAACGCTTTGTTGTTATCTTGTGTGTGTTTGTGTGTTTGTGTGTGTGTGTATGCCTAATTATTCGGAGATGCAAAAATATAATTCAAAATACCAGCATAAAGGAGACAAATGGTCGCTATAGAATAACAATGTAAAACACATAAATATATAATATTAAATAATGTAAAAGTTTGGCAATTTATAATAAGGAATTTGACAAGGGAGGCAGAGAGAAATACCATGAGATATATACAAAATGCTCAATAGGTTGGTTGTATAGGGGATTGTACAGTAAACTGTTGGGGTGTCTCAATATATAGAAGTAAAGCCACTGTGTCAGTTTGTTACACCTTTGGGCCCTTTAATGTATAATAACAATATATAACGATATATAGCACGTTTTCTAGTGGTGCAATAAATGCCTATTTTGTTTATACTCCCGTTTGAATTAAATACTTGATAAATGAAAAGTTTTCTCATTTAAACAAGAACTTTAATGCAAAATGAACAGAAAAAAGTATATATATATATATTTACAGCTATACACCGACTATGTTTACGTGCACATAAATACAGAGTAATCACATCAAACATTAAATAAATACTTTTTGTAATAGATAATTAAGTTTTAATCAGATTTTTTGGAGAAATTTGTGTTAGCGTGTGCTGGTTATTATCAATTTAGGCGACATAATTGTGTATTCACCATGACACCAGAGCTTTTTGAGTATTTCTTTTATTTAGGTTCACTGGTGCAGAGATGTGTCAGAAATAGACAAAAGAATACACCGAAGCCTAAGACAATAACAGCAGCTCCAATATAAATGTATTTGTCAGTGAGTATAGTTAATATGGGAGTTTGAATTTATATGATAATACACAAAACGTGGGAAAGAGTTATGGGGTTCATTTATTAATTTAATAATTCAAATTTATTACATGAATATGAACATATTTTATATTTTAAGACACATTTGAGGATCTGATTATTGTGTTTCTGGTGACCCTGCAGGCGAAGGAGAAACGGGGCTGGACACTGAACAGTGCTGGCTACCTGTTAGGTCCCCGTAAGTACCAACTGCACGCACACACACACACACACACACACACACACACACACACACACACACACAGCCTGCTGTTACACTGCATCAGTAACAGGCTGTTATCCAAAAGCTCATTTTCAACACATCTGGAGACATAGTTTGGGAGAATGTGTTCCCTCAGCAACCACCATGTGCTTCTAACATTGTGGGAAACATTTCTCTGTCATATTCTAAGAGTCTGTATGAGACGCACCAGTCTTTTAACTAACGCCAATGTAAACCCATCCACATCATTATTTGATGGGCAGAGAAAGTGACATAGTAAAAAGAGTGAGGAAATCTTTGAGGTGGATGGGTCAAATAAACTTGGACTTTCACCCAGGAGACCGCTGTTTCTGTCCTGTGGGAAATCAACGTTGACTTATTTAACCGTAGTTTAGTTAACAAACTTCCGTACTTTGCTAACGCCAGTTATGTAACAAAAGCAGTTATTTTACGTAACACTTATTTAAACCCAAACCACAATGTTTTACTAAAGCTAACCAAGTACTTTTGTTGCCTTAACCAACTTGCCTAATTTATTGACGCCAGTTGCATTATCAAGTTGAATTATTTTAACCACAATTAAGATCTTTTAATCCTAACCAAGTACACTTGTTGTGTAAGTACATCTAAAAAAACAGTTAAACCTACGATGGAAATTGATTTGGAAAAGAGACTGTGTGCATGTAACGTGTGGAATCTGTGCGTTTCCTGTGAACACAGAAGTTTATTTTGAAAAATCGCAATGCATTTATCGAGCGGAAAACATGTCATCCAAAACTGACACGAGAGGGTCACCTAGAGCGTAATAGTTTTAAGCGTGGGGCCACTGACCAAGCGTCAGACTTGATGAGCTGGGAGTGAGAACGTGTCGCTTCAACAGTGTTTTGTACTAAATTACACTTCCAGAACTGCTGAAATGTGAACATTTTAACTACATGTTCTTGCAAAAAAAAACTAACCCCATCACCTGTTTTTCAACACTCACTTCCATGCCTATGCTGCTATCAGACTGTAATCTTTGTAGCTCTGCTTCATCCTGCCTCTGTGTGCTTGGACGGCATCTGGTTTGTCTTGTCGAGGCTTTTAGATTTTTTTCAAACACAAAATCAATCACATGAATTAAAATCCAGGCCGTGGTCAAGTGTCAGTAGCTAACAGCGTTTGGCAGCTAAATATCTAAACCTGTTTAGTTTACCTTAATCAGTGGATGGAAAAATGGTTTTACTATGAATCAAATGATCCAACGATATCACCACATTTCTGGGTTGAAATAATGAACGTCCTTACCAAAGGCTGAACCAAGAGGGATGCACTCGCCAAATATAATAAAGTAAAATACATCAAACGTTTTTAGGCTGAAAAATGTAGAAACTCTATCAAAGTGATGCATTGGCAACATTTTAAGGCGAGCCAACACACATGTGGCCAACAGAACCCTCTTTTTACGACATTAATTAATGACACGCTGCATTAGTTGATATTTTCTGATCACTAGGGGGGCAGCAGAACAAAATGAAAACACAATATTTACATCTAAGTAAAGTGTAAAAACGACACGATGAAACAACTTAGATGTAAGCGAACGTGTTAAGCTTCAGAGGTGCTAGTAGGTGGATTCATTTACCTTTGGACAAACCCATTGCAAGCTGTTTCCCCTGTTTACACTCTTTATGCTAAGCTAAGCAAACCGACCACTGGCTGTAGCTTCATATCTAATGGGGTGGTATCAATCTTCTCATCTAGCCATATCTCTAAGCAAGAAAGTGAATAAAACTATTTCTCAAAATGTTTTATATATAGGCTAATTTATTAGCTTCAACCAAAAGTCGCGGGTGGAAAAGAGATTTAGTTCCAGATCGTGACTGAAACTGTTCATTGTTAAAGGTGCAATGTGTAAAATCTGGTCATAATTTTAGATTAAAGTATTCCATAAATTAACAAACTTTATCAAACGAACAGGAAGAGGTTACAGTGTTGATGTCATGTCAACACTATGTTATTGTGTTGCAGAGATATCTACCGAAATTAGCATTCTAACCAGCTAGCCCCGGCCCGTCCTGTCTTGTAATACCACTTGTACCTGGAGAGGTGATAGTGAGTCACTATAGAGTCCCGTCTGTCCTCAGTCAAACATGAGAGGAAGTAGAAATAGAGCTGGTATATATATATGTCTCGCAGAGTTTCAGCAGTTTGGTCGAATTGTCTTTTTAGAATTGTTTTATAACTGATGATTGTACATTTAGATTGTATGAACCCAGTAGTAGTGGTGAAATGCTGCCCCCTACGTGTTGGGAGCATGTCGGCGGATCTTACACATTGCACATAATTTATGCATGACATAAACCATCCATAAACAGTCAACATCAGCTCCTGAGCTCACTGGTATTGTTTGAAAATGTTGCCTATGTAACACGACTTGCAACACTAAAAAGGTCGAGCCCATCTTCTGTGAATCAATGGTGTTCTGTGTCTTTGTCCCTGTCCATTGTCTCCACCGTGTCAGCTAATTTAGCATAATTCAAAGATGGCCTCATTACTGTGAACACTGGCTATATCCAGATACGTGTGTGTGTGTGTGTGTGTGTGTACGTGTGTTCTTACCAATTTGTCCAAATAACTCTACGACAGGAAATCTGGAAAATGTTGTCCCTTTGGTTGTGTGTGTGTGTGTGTGTATAGCCCAGGTAAAGGTTGCTCCTGCCTCATCCTGTGTTTCAGGTCGTATTGATCACCTAATTCAGATAAAGGATTCTCCCAGTGTCCGAGGCAGAGACGAGCTGGTCACTCAATGTAAGATAGAAACATACAGCCGCTGCAGGGCTTTGGTGTTGGCCCGGGAATTGCTCCGTCCAAACATCCCGCCTCCCTTGCTGCCGCTGTCACTCATCTGGGGAGGACGTCCGTCCCCCCACTACTGTCTGTGCTTACGCATCCAAACATCGCATTTCTCTCAGTGCTAGAAGCAAAGGAATTCATGTTGAGTTTATGTGCTGTAAGAACGGGAGGAACAGAAAAACCTCTTGTGAGCATTATTCTAAAGCGGTCCCACCCAACGAGATCAAACTGCCTTTATTAGTTGTAGCGGTTAGTTACTAAATATGAACAAACTGTTGTTAGCTGAGGCGATTGTGTCAATGTTACTCATATGTTATATACATATATGTTATGGATTTCATTTTAATGAAACTGCCAGTGCAGGTCACTTTGCAGCCATTTTCCACAGATTGTCAACACTTCTGTAGTTCTTTCTGCCAAGTCGCAAAAGAACTACAGAATTCTGATATCTCCGGCAAACATGAGCGGTTTACGACATCGGGTTGCTTGTAATATTATGTACTGTGAGATATGACATCAACACAGATACATCAGATTTTGCTGTGTTTTGAACATTGACATTGACAAATATTGTTTTCAAAACCTTTAAATCACTACAATTGAAATAAGAAGAAACTTTACATTTTTAAGGTAAATGCACTACATACTATCGACATACTACATAATACATTTTCTATATAAAAACACAGGGCTAACATTGCAGGATATATAATATTAAATGTAATGACCAAAACACCCACAGAGACAGGAGGAGCAGTTTGTACTTGAAACACAAAACCATTAAAGTACATCATTTCCCCTCCCTCTGGTCACACCGATGTCATGTATTTTAATTTGACCTGTAGTTTAACACGCACACAAACAGCACAGGGCGGAGCAGCTCGAGCACTACTTGAGCTAATGAGGAAGCTAAGTTGAGGCAAACACCTCCAGCCACTTAACGTCCCTCCTCTTCAACCCCACACTCTTAATGTGAACTTAAAATGTGATAAAGACACATACTTGAAAAAGTCTGGTGAGTAATGCTGCAAAGTCAAAGAGAATAGATAAAGGTTAGATATTTTCTCTAGTTTAGTGAATATACATTTTCATTAACTTAATCATCAGCAAACAGACACACCTCAAGGTTCTATATGAGGTCCAGTTTGTATTATTACTAAACAGAGCTTTTTCCCACCCACATGGAAGAGTCTTTAAGGATTCTAAACAGACCTTCAGAACAGCAGTAAATGTTGACCTCTAGATATTTTATGGAAAAACGGAAGCTTAGCTCTGTGATCCGAATCATGGTAAAACATGAAGGCACAAATGAGAGGCTGTGGTTGTAGAAGCCGTTAGCCTTGAGCAGCTCCTCCGGGTGCAGTGTTTCTGTGCTCATGGAGGGGGTACCAGGTTCCAGCACAACTCGGAACTATTGTATTTGGTGTGTAGCATGCTAGCTAAGAAGATACAACTTGTGGACATTGAAGTTTCTTTCCAGCATGTTTTCCCCTTTTCACAGGGAAAAGCTAGTGCTAAGCTAGGCTAAAGGTAGCCCTGTCTCATCCGTGTGAAGAGTCGGTTTTACGAGAGAACTGAGGCTGCATTCACAACAAATCCGGCGTTGCTTCGGCAAAACCGCCAGTTCTCCGACTTATTTTATGCTACGTGACCAGAACAACCCGGCCACGAGAGAAAAAGAAGGCACTGGTATCTCTGTATGGACTCTACTGGACATACAGAGATGACTTCTAAACTCATGCGCTTCTGAACTAATGCATTTCTAAACTAATGCGCTTCTGAACTAATGCATTTCTAAACTAATGCGCTTCTAAACTAATGCATTTCTTTTGAAAATGTGGTGTTTGCTAAATTTGTAAATGTTGGGATGAGGACTTTGAACTCTGTCAAAAGACACCTCTCTGTGATCTGTAGGAATACACTGACAGCTAACGATGCATCACCATGGCATCTCCATTATTTATTTTCATCATCATCATTATTCTAATGCATTTCTTCGTCTGCCATCCATCCCATTTCAGACGTGTGCTTCTTTTTATTTATTTTTTTTTACCGCAATTCCATGAGCCAAGCCCTGCAGGTGGTCCGTACAAGTTTGGAAATTGAACCAAACAATTACAAACCAAATACCATGCTGAAATAACCAAGTGTACAACAATTGCCTTTAGATCTTCTTTCAAGAGCAGCTGGAAATGAAAGCTTCAACTGAATAGCTGTACTACTTTAATCAAGTTGAACTGCAGTTTAACTTTACCTCAATTCAAGTGAATTCACCTCAGTGCAACTGTTTGTCTGACTGTATCGATTGTGATCACTCCTCATTGTCCAGATGGAATAGATGGACACAGGACACTAGGAGACAAGGCGGGTCTGGCTGGCAAGAGGGACATGGGCCAGGAGGAGGACTTCAGAACAGGTCTGTCTCTCACACACAGAGGGATCTTCCTTTATCTACTGATAAAAGACAAACTCTGTGATTTTGTTGTGCAACCCCTTACTGACACCCTCGCAACCTTCGCAATGATCGCAGGCCATTTTCAGAAACCTTCACGTTTCATTCTGCTTAAAGGAATATTCTTAACTCACCGCGTGTTACCTTGAATTCTTGAAGAAAACCTTCATGCCTCCACGGTGAGCGAAGAATCAAAGTTATTTCTTGATGAATGGAGGCCAGGTTTGACATCATCAAAATTATACCAAAACATCTGTTTACAAACCCTCACACAACTCATACAGTATCCAAGTATAATCCAGTCGTATACTCACTACTTCGCCATCATTTTACTATTTAAAACACTTACGCCACATCCTTCTCGTTTTGGTATGGTAGTGGCGAAAGTGTTTTTAATAAACAAAGATTCCTTTAAGAATCAAGGCAACAAAACGCTCATTTGTTGGTGAAATACGCTGATTTACTTTGTATAATTTATACGTAATATTCCACTATTATTCCAAATATGACAATAGACATTTTTTGTATCGGAGGAACATCTTCAAAGTTCTAAGAACCTCCATTTTTATTGTGGCCGCACCGCTAACAAAGAACACTGTAGTTCTTAGAACACAGTTTTGAGGGACTTTTTTCGCCCTTATTTCAGAGTAGGTACTCTCTCATCTCAAGAGGAACCATGAGTGACATGAGTGTACGATGATTGGTATAACACACAAGCCACTGCAGCGCTGGCAACCACCAAGAGACCGACAATGAAGTCCAGTGAGTCAAAGAACGAGTTAGAGGCACTACAGCAAGCTAACACAGAAGCACAAAGGCTAACACAGTAGCGCAAAGGCTAACACAGTAGCGCAAAGGCTAACCCAGGGGTGTCTATTCTCATTTTAGTTAGCCATGTAAACAGCTTAATTGGAGTATTTTCTGTTTCGGAACAGAGTGATTGTTTGGATCAGTTTTTTCTGTAATTCACGTCTCTGTAGTGTTGGAATTTTTCAAGAATACTTCCTCCCTGTCTCAAGATATATCTGGAGATACTGATTTCTCCATGTCTTTACCTGAGCTCCTGTCAAACCTTTCAGTGTGCTACCAGATTCAGATGACGTGACAGTTGGCTGCACTTTGTTGCTTTACCTCCACAGGTTCCCTGAGAATAGCAGATGGAGAGATCATCCACACTATCATTGACTTTCTGTCGTACCTGAAGCTCAAAGGTATGTTCATTTCTATTTGAACTAACCTCAAAGTGAGGATTAATGTCAGAAGTCTGTTCAAGACCAAAGCGTTTGCTGCAGAAAGCTACAGCATGTTGATAGGAAATCAAACTCTAAATAAAGACAACAATAATGGGAATAATGTGTAGAAAGTTATACTTTGCATTAAGTCTGAGTAGAGGACTTTTTTTTACACTTTCAACAGCATTACAACACGTACTATCCCCACCACCAAATAACAAAACGGTGGTTTTGTTATTTTTTCTTCAAACCACAGATTCGTTGAATGTTTTTGACATTCAGTCAGAGCAGATGACGTATTGAGTGTCCGTTAGTAAAGGTTACATGGTGTTATAAGCAGGAAAGCCCATTGAGGTTGAAAGGAAGTGGTGGATGGGTCAAATAAACAGTACTTTTACACTGGAGACCGCTGTTCCTGTACAGTGTGAAACCAAAACCAACTTTGACTCATAGACTTGTTACGTAATGTTGTGTAAGAAAGGCCACTAAGGGCTGTTATTTATTCACGCTAGTAATGTTGCTACGGCTCTTATGTTACGTTATGGTATATTGTAATGCCACGCCGTTACGTTACGCCGTTACGTTACGCCGTTACGTTACGCCGTTACGTTACGCCGTTACGTTACGTTGTTACGTCGTTAAGTTACATTGTTATGTTTTTATGTTATTATTTTAAGACAAACTACAATGTTTTTGTGGGCCTCAACCAAATATTTGTGTTGCCATAACCCAGTATTTCTCAAACTGTTGGGCGCGCCCCTCTAGTGGGGCGCAGTGGTATTACAGGTGGGGCGCAGGGGGAAATGCAGAATCTTTTTATTTCAAGAACTTTATTGAGAACTTCACATATTACAAAAGTACAAAGTTCACGGACATAAAACTAAGTCATAAATAAATACATGGCGAAATGCCTGTACTTTCGTGTAAATGTTTACGTTACGCCGTTAACAGGTTACGCTTGCACATGCGTGACGGCCAAGATCCTTGGCGACTCACATGTGTAGCTTAGTGTGCAAAATGAAGAGACATCGAGATGACGTCCGACTCTACCCGGAGGCTGAGGTTTACAGCTCAAACACTGAGTGAGTTCTGGCTTGGTGTGGAGAGGGAGCCTCCACTCATCGGACAGAGGGCTGTGGGCATTCTGCTACCCTTCGCCACATCCTACCTCTGTGAGATCGGCTTTTCTGCTGTTGTGTCTCTCAGAACAAAATACAGATCTAAGCTCAACATTGAGCATGAATTGAGAGTGGCCGTATCAAGTCTGCAACCCCGTTTTAAAAAGATTTGAAGTGGAAAGCAGTCTCATTGCAGCCACTAATACTGATAAAACGTGATGGCTCACACATATCTGCACTCATTTTGTTTTGCACAGGTTGCACGTTGTTTTGAAAAGATACGCAGTGTAAAACTCAGTAAAACTCTTTATTGCCAAATATTTGAACTTGTTTTGTTTAGTTTTTCACAGGTTGCACTTTATTATTATTATCTTGAAAAGATATTCAGTGCAAAACAGGTTAATTGCAGCCACAATAAACTATTTTTTGCCAAATATTAGTTATTTTTTGCACAGATATAACTTTATTTGCATTGTTCTAACAAAGTGATTGCACATTGTATCTGTTTTTGTCTGATGGAGCAATCTGGTTTACTTGAAAGTGATTGTAATTTTCTTTATTCTATTATTTGAAAAAGCACAGATGGAGGAGTCACAAAATGTTGTTTCAATAAAAGTTCAACATGGACCATTTTGTTACAATTTTGTTGGGGCGGTGGGGCATGAACATTTTTCTTCCTCCAAAGTGGGGCGTGACAGAAAAAGTTTGAGAACCACTGGCCTAACCCAAGGAATTGTTTCAAAACTCAAACCATGAAAAATTGTTCATCTTTGCAAGCATGTACGAGGTTAAAAGGTCACAAGGTTAATTTATCGTCATTTTATCTCGGAGTCGATATTAAATGTATTACTGAAACGTATTTTTGGTCCAAAAACGTCGACATTCTATGTATTACGTTGTTTGCAGAAACCTACAATGCCAACATGTTGTTTTGGAATACTTTCAAGTTAACTGTGGTTAAGATGAGGATCCTTGAATGTGGGATGAATGTGATTCCATATACAGTATACATACATGAAGCAATATACTGATACCAGTGTTATATGGAATAACATACTGACACATATAGTGATGTTCTCTGAACCCTAACACATCTGTGTGTGTGTGTGCTTACAGAGATGGGAGCCTTGGACAGCCTGCCTTCCTCTGTGACATCAGACGAACTGGACAATCCCTAATGTGTGTGTGCCCCTCTTCAGATCATCTCCATCTACTTAAGTCTATGTTCCTGCTGTCTGGACTCCACTGCCCTAACTATCACCTTACTGTCTATCCATTCACACTCTGATGCTGGATGTGTTCTGGTACCAGAGGTCTGATTATTTTACTCTTTCAGATGGATTGTCCCCCAATGCAAATCGTACAGATCTTTCTGCTCCTGTGTAAATACAACACTTTGTATGGGGGACCTCTGTTCAGAAAGCAACACTGTGTTGTCATCTAAATATACTATCATCTGATTTACGACAATGGAGTCAAATAAATAAACAAATGGCACTGGACTCAGTGGGCAAATTGAATTTCTTTCTTTCCGTCAGTCACAACATGTATCAGTTAGACTCCAGCGGTAATACATGCGTCACCTTGTTGATGATTAACAAACTCAGATTATCTTTGCTTATCCATTAACGGAGATATATACGACATTTGTTTGAAAACATGAAACACGAAAACCTTTTTTTTTTTATCAACTGTAATTTAATATTATGTTAATGTTTAATTTTTGTAATGTGTTTGAAATGACTGTAAATTCTCTCCACACTTTGGGTTCACCATCAGGTTCCTGAGCAATATTATCTTGACCATCAAGAACGATATCTTTGCAAAATGAGGGCAAGTCATTGAGCCATCTGGCGTTTCTGAATCAGACGACGCTGCTCTTAAATTCGGCAAAACTCACAAACGAACATAATCGTTTACTTTTACTCACACTTTGTGTCAGTTGCGGTCAACACTTACGTTGAACTGCAACAGGAAAACAGGAGTTAATGGCAAGAAGAGGAAACTAGTGGGTTTAGAAAACAGCGAGGTTCTTTCGAGCTGAGGCGTTCGGGTGAAGTTTACGACGAGAAAATGCTTACAGCTGAACTCAGCAGCGTTACATCCAACTCTCGCGATGTTTTGTAGACAACATTTGAGATCAGACGTGACAAAATAAACAAGTTTAAGCGTTAAGTTAACCTCTGAAAACAGAGTTCGAGTCCTTCTTTAGGCTTCTTTTCTCGGTCATTGAGTGAAAAAAGGTTTTGAATCCACACCCGAAGACAGCGAAGCCACGAACGCTCCGATTTGAGAAGGTTTTGTGGTAGTTTTTTTAGAGTTTAAAACTGTTTAACAGAGTGAAAAACAATTCTGCTGCTTCCCGCTCTGTGTTGTAGTTGCGCCAGCTGCCGCGCTGTTTTGCCCAAATAGCAAAGAAATACTTGTCATTAATCATAAAAAAAATAGGATTTTTATGAAAATTGAAAACGCTTCACGAGTTTGCGTGTCATCCTTGCGCTATACGGGCAACCAACATCTAGCCATGTCTGCTTTCAACAGGCAGCTAAATGTATTCTTTGTTCTCTTATATGTATTGAGAGGGAACCCTAGTCATGGTCATAACTTTATAACACAACAATTAACAACCCACAACTAACGCTCTTTAACAGAGAAAAACACAACAGCACACAACAGTCTGTGACACATAAACAATTTGTAATACTAATAATTGTACATTTATAAAATTTCACCGCCGAACTGCATGCTGGGTACAGCTCGCGAGCGAGCCTGCTTGCTAGCACAACAGTCTGCTAACAGCTGGGAGAGGCTCCGCCGCTCCAGTTACGTTACATTAAAGAACAGAACAGAGCGATGCAGGATGAACAAAGACAGACCGGAGATGCACCGATAGAGGCAGACACATATGTAACGCTGATTACCGTGTAATATTTGTTATAAATGTACATTGGTGCAAAGAGGTGATTAGAAGCTGTACAGGGAGGGGCTTAGGGCCCAGGGGAATGTAGGTGAAGGAAACGGGAAGAGACGGAAGACACGCCACACAAACAGCTGTTCAGCTCGTCACGATCCTGCAGACCAGTGATTCTCAACTGGTGGTTCGTCGCGGACCTGTTTTCAGTGGGTTGCGGGCCTTTGCTTTATGCAGCGGATTTATTCACGCTCCTTTCCAGCATTTACGGCACTTGTTCAGCGGTGCAGGAAAAACACCGACCAATGCGTTGTAAATCACGTCACGTGATGCAGTTTAGCCAATAAAATAAAGGTATTCTGATACGTTTCCTGACTGCAGTGAGATGTACCCACACCGTGACACAGGGGGGAGAGACAAGGAAAGAGATTACAGAGCAGAACTCTGATAATGCTAGATGTGACAGTCAAATATTTGTATGATCCGGTCAAAGAATCAAACTGCTAAAAAGACATTAACCTTTACACTAAAAACACTGTATCAAAAATGACTACTTAATAAGTAAGTGCATGATAAAATATGCATTAATGTGATAAAAAAATATCGTGTAAGATCCCAGCTGAGTGATGAACACCTCAGATCTGTTCTGAGAATTGCCACAACCAAACTGACACCAAACGTTAATGCACTGGCTAAAAAGGGTGACCAACAACACTGTTCCCACTGAAATTAAATGCAAGTTACTTTTTAGGTCATGGCTTTTACTTGTAATTCATATTAGTCCACACAAACACTCTCCATTCATCTGCTACTGGCCCGGCCCGTCTGTCAAGTTTTAAAACTCAATGTGGCCCCCAAGCCAAAAAGTTTGCCCACCCCTGATTTAGCCCATGGGCCAGGACATAGTGGCACGTTGCATTCTGGGTAGTGGGCGCCATGTTTTAGCAGGGTTGTTTACTTGCAGTTTTTGCATTGTTGCAAACACGAAACAACACAGACAAAACAAATAATGAAACTGTTGCTTGTACATTGTCAAGTTAATGACAATACAACTATAATAAGTTATGGTGTGACGTCTAAACTGAGCCGAAGGGCCAGATATTAGCCACCATCTTAACATCATTGATAACTAACGCAACTCATTAGCAAACGGCTTCTTATAGGTTGTCACGTTACTGAGATGACATTCATTAGAAGTTAATATATGAAGTGTGGAAGCTGAGGGCTAAAGTTAGCTAGCTATGTTCACAATGATGCCAGCTTAGCTCAGCTCCTGTAATTCACGAGGCAGATAAGAAACAATAACTAGCTAATTAATGATAACATTTTAACTTGGTGGATACATTTTTACATCATGGTAAAATCATTTCCCATTCCTCTTTTGTTTCCCTGCCGCAGCCTGTCCGACTGTGGCTTCCTACCTTGGCCATGACGTTGCACGATGCCTCTTCTACTCTGAACTTGCGTCTTCGTCTCCGGCTGCTTCTCTGGCAGTGACAGGTGCTGCCATGGCTCTTCCATCCTCCCTCCTTCCCCTGCTGCTGTTCCCAAATTGAATGTTGAATTGTGACCGCTGCCCACTGACCAGGGAGTGTGAGAAACTTCTCAAAGGGAGAGGAGGAAGCTTGAGCGGGACTCTTTGGTTAGTTATCAAGAAGAGGATTCGTTCATGCAGACAACTCAAGTTCTAAAGTGGCTCAGTGTAGTTGTTTAAGACCGTTGGCAGTCTCCAACAAGAGTAAAGCACTTTGAGATGCATGAGGTTATATTGGTTGTATTTCTCCCAAGGTTTCTGCCACAAATGTGGAAAAACAACACCACACATTCACCTGCTCGGGCAGCCACGCCAGAGAGGTCCTCTGATACGAGACAGCGACGATGTATGGCAGACATTAAAGAGGTCTGAGAGGTTTGGAATGAGGTTGGTTAGAAAAAAAACTGAATTAATGAATACAAAATAAATAAATAAAAAGGGCATATTCACCATTGTTTTCGATGAAGTGACAAGAGGGGCTTATTTATAGTAATGTGCGCAATTAATTCTTTGAAGAGACAAGGATGTATAAAGGAATGGTGTGCAGGATCTAGTGTACACAGTTTATATACATCTGAAAATGTCGCTGTGCATATGTACTTTTAATATTTTGTCCAAGAGATAACACGTGGAAGTCTTGTGTAGCTCTGTGAAATATTTACATGTCTTTGATGTCGTTAGACTTTTAGATCCAGATGTTGAAACGCAACAGCGGGGTCAGTGCAATATGTACAAAGGCGGGTAACGGACATTTTTTTAAATACCTGAGATGAGCCTTTTCAGAGTGGATGATGACATGAATGACAGCCAAAGGTACGACACAAAACTGATGGCCAAAGCACAGACAATCACTTAACAGGTAATTCAATTCTGTAACCACCAGATGGAGGCACACCTCATGGATAGGTGAGAAAAGGCAGGTTGTATTTCTGTAGCTCCTTTCATACACTGAGGCAATTCTAAGTGCTTTACAAAGTAATACAAATACAGTAAAGATAAAAGATTTGGAATTAAAGAAGTGCAATAGTACAGACAAGAAACACAAACAATACAATAAAAAAGAAGAACCGTAAACGTACCTGTAGCTGTGAAAACAGACGTATATGAACTTACCTGACATACTTAAATGTTATATTCAATATTCAGAGCATTAATATAGCAGCAAACAACTATGTACTATGTAAATATATAATGTAGTAATACATGAATATGGATGTGTGTCTCGTAATCCGAGTTTCTCTTTTCTCAACTATGTCTTTATAGACAATAATAGTTGTTTGCTGCAATACTAATGCTCTAAATATGGTTTATTGTTACTTCCTTAGACCATTCTCTGTCTGGAGAGGTTATTGTTGTGTGGAGTGGACACGAGAACGACATAAATTAAGGGACATAAATGTGTGTGACTAAAAGGGAGCAATGCGGATTATTCGCATCAGACTGCGTGCTTATGGTTGTCAGGCGGATGTTCCGTATTCCAGCAAAGCATTTTTGCATCGCATTGGTGAGAAAACGGCTTTTAAAAAGGCTCTTACGCCTGCTTTAAAGAAACAGAAATTGTGGGGGCATAACGCAGATCGACTGGGAGTGTGTTCCAACGCAGTGGATCCTAAAAAAGAAACCTCAGTATTAATTCTAGTGAGGAACTGACTGGCTCTTGGCCAGCGGGAGCTTTGCAAACCATCAGAGATATTATTAGTGGATAAGTTAACCGTTAAAGTGTAGAAGTTTGTGATCTATCTTTTCGCGATCTCTTCTCTTTTTCTGATAGGAAAAAATACATCATAGAGCTCACAGTCTCATGGGAGAATGCGTTTGAAGAGGCCTATGAACGTAAGAAGCTACGCTATGCAGAGCTTGCAGCAGAAGCAAAGCAGCGTGGCTGGAACACAAAAAACTGTCCAGTGGAAGTGGGATGCAGAGGATTTGTGGCTTCTTCGACCATCAGACTGCTGAAAGAGCTGGGAAGCCACGGTCAGGCTCTGCGGCAGACCATCAAGGCAGTCTCAGAGGCGGCTGAAAGAAGCAGCCAGTGGATTTGGATCAAGCGGAATGACCCGTGCTGGGCTCCAAATATGTCAGCATAACCCACTTGAGAATCCCCACCTGTTAACCATTCAAGCGTCTACCGTTCTCAATGTTGTCAAGTTTGAGACAGTTGGGCACTGCACACAAGCTGAGGGCTGATCATCCTGCAGCTGGCCGCCCTTGGGGAGGGTGTATAGTGTGGAATGGCCGAAACACTCAATGACACAAGTCAACATTACTGATGATGTGTTCTGGGCCCAACTGTCCCAAAATTCTACAACCTAAACCAAACCAAGATACACCCCACACAAGCTGGAAAACCCCCACTTGTAGATCGTCAACCACTCAAAACAAGGTTAATTTCCTGGAAGTGCTCACCACCTTGGCACAAAGGACAGACAAACATCATGTCCTGTGTTTTTTGTTTTTTTTGATTGTGTTTTTTGATTCTAGAGTAGGTGTGGTCAATCTTTTACCCCTCTGAAAAAAAGTGCACCATCCAGGACAGCAAAAATAATTATTGGAATATTTGCTGCTTTTTTTAAGATTACCATCAAACTCTTGGAGCCCTTAGTACAAACCAAGCAGATGTAACCAATGCCAGAGGTAGACAGTTTAAACCCTCCTATTACAATGTACAACACAATAGTTGGGTTCATTTAGATTTTGATAACAATATAAGGGTCACTGTCTTTCATCAGTAGCTCAGGGTCTTCCAGTGAGGCATAGCCTATTCACAATGTTTAGAATATTGTATTAAGCATTTAAGTGAGTCCATTGACTTTTTAAAATGTGTTTCTAATGGATACATTTAGCATATTCTTTGAAATCTCTGTGCTACTTTACAGGGAAACAAAACGATAAGATGAAGACCAACTTCCTAATTTCAAATGTATTTCTGATGTAGAACAGGTGCTCATTCTGTAATCACATGGCAGAAACGCCAGAACAGTTGTTTATTCAGTTTGTAAACGTGACAATGTTTTTGGCTGATTTTCAGTTCTGAAAATGTATTTTGGTAAGGAAATACAATTTGTATGAGTATTTAACGGTTTAAATATTAATGAACAACAATGAATGATATATCATTAATGTGCTCATTATTTTTACATTCATAAAGTGAAATTCTTTTTTTTGGAATATTTTATTTTTCCAAGTATTTTAACAATGCAAGAGAGCATACAGAACACAGTACATTAGACATTACAAATTATTACATAACAAGTTAAGAAAGATAGAAAAACAAAAAAAAACACAAATAGATGAAATAAAATTAAGTAAATATTCCCCCCACCCAAACAAAACAAGAAAAACAAAAAGGGTTGGTGCATAAAGTGACACAGCACAAAGAGACTGCAATGACACAGTGTATATTGTAAATCAGAGCTCTAAATAGTTAGTCCTATGGTACTGTTAGTGTTGTACCCATGTATTCCAAATAAGGCTGCCAGATTTTCAAAAATAAATGATATCTTTTTCTGAGACTATATGTAATCTTTTCCAGAGGAATACAACTGTTCATTTCCACAGACCATTTGGCGATGAGAGTGGGGGAATCAGACTTCCACGTCATTGCGATACATTTCCTGGCCACACATAAAGCAATTTCTGCAAGTTTAATTTGGAGCTTCGTTAAAGACCTGTTGAGAGTTGTGAAGTTTCCCAGTAAACATAGATCAGGATCTAATGGAAAGGTAACCCCTGTGATCTTAGTTATTGTATTACAAAAGTCATACCAAAAGGACCTCACCTTTGTGCAAAGCCAGGTACAGTGTATGAAGGAGCCGACCTCTATACCACATCTGAAACACATTTCTGACAATTCAGGTTTGGATTTATGTAGCTTCTGTGGGGTGAGGTACAGCTGATGAAGAAAGTTATAATGAACAAGTCTGTACCGAGCATTAACCGTTGCTGACAAACTGTTCTGGCACAAATCTGACTAGAGTTCTTCATCAATTGTTATATTCAAGTCTGATTCCCATCTCATCCTGGATCTGTGTAATCCTGGTTTTGGGCCCTCATTCAGCAACATGGAGTACATTTTAGAAATAAATTTGTACACATTTCCCTGGTGAAGCAATTTTTCCACGTTAGTTAACACAGGTAGAGTCATTCCAGGGCCCAGGTTGGTTCTCAAAAAGGATCTTAACTGGAGGTAACAAAAGAAAGTTATATTGGTCAAATCATGCTTTCTCTTCAGTTCTTCAAAAGGCACGAGGAGTCCTTTATCAAAGCAGTCTTCGAGATGCTGGATTCCTCTGTCATGCCAAGTCTCCAGAATCTTGTTACTTAGAGTCATGGGCACAAGTTCATTTTGTCTTAGAGGTGTTTTTGGTGATAGTCTCATATTTAGTCCAAGAGTTTTGTGAACTTCATACCATATTTTAATAAAATGTTTCAAAATAGTATTGTCTGTCCTCTTGGATATGGTTTTGGAGTTCCATTTATAAATAAAATTACTCTAGTTTTCTTCTTTGAGAGGATAAAGTGCAATTGGTATCCAAGAGGGGGCAGCATCACCGTCAACAAATGACCAAAATATATCGCATCTCGGCTGTTAAATAATATTTCTTCAAATTGGGTAGTCGAAAACCTCCTAGACTATAATCCCATGTTAATTTTTCCATTGACACCCTTGGCGTTTTACAGTTCCATAAAAACTGCCTAATGTGTTTGTTGAGGATTTTAAAAAAGGTTTGAGGTAATGGAATGGGTAAGGACTGAAAAGATACTGCAACCTCGGGAGAATATTCATTTTCACACAGGTTATTCGACCAATTAGAGTAATGGGTAGATTCATCCATCTGCGTAGGTCGTCCTCGATTTTACTCTGCAATGGGAGGTAATTAAGTTTGTACACATTTTTAAGATCATTATCTATAATTATTCCTAGATATTTAATATTCGGGAGCCACTTAAATGGGGTTGTTTGTTGGTATTCAGTGTGATCGAAGTTCGTGAGTGGAATAATTTCACTTTTTTCCAGATTGACCTTGTATCCTGAAATAGGTCTGTAATTTGGTGAGAGAGTCAACCGGGTCTGTTAGATACAAAATTACATCATCTGCCAGGAGATTAATTTTATGATTTATTTGGTTCACTCTGAACCCCTTTATATCTGGATCCCGTCTAATTGCTTCAGCAAGTGGTTCAATAGCCAGGACAAAGAGTCCTGGAGACAGAGGGCAGCCCTGTCGACTTGATCTAATCAAGGGAAATGCTGTCGAAGTCTGTCCATTTGTGGTAATTTTGGCTCTGGGTTTATGGTAAAGGGTTTTCACCCAATTGATAAACAAATGGCCAAATCCAAACTTGTCCAAAACTTTGAATAAATACGGCCACTCTAGCCTATCAAAGGCATTTTCAGCATATAATGCTACAGCTACACTAGGTTCAGTTTTAGATTTTGTTAGATGGATAATATTAAAGAGTCTGCACAAGTTATTGGCTGATGAGCGTTTCAAAATAAAGCCGCTCTGGTCTGGGTTTATTAATTTTGGCAAATATTGGCCAAGCCTGTTAGCCAGGGCTTTGGAAATCAATTTATAATCTGAATTCAACAAGGAAATGGGTCGAAAAGAGGAACACTTTAATGGATCTCTATTTTATTTGTGAATCACAGTGATTATGGCAGTGGAGAATGATTCAGGAAGAGTTTGAGTTTTGGATGCTAAATTAATCACATCCATTAAAGGGGGGTAAGTAAGTCCTTAAATTCTCTGTAGAATTCAGGAGGGAAGCCGTCCTCTCCTGGTGATTTATTGGGTTGTAGTGAACATAAGGCCTTTTAAATTTCTTTCTGGGTGAAGGGCAAATCAAGATTATTTTGGTCTTCGTGGCTGAGTTTCGGCAATTCAATAGTGGACAGAAATTCATCAATCTTAGATAGATCCTCTGGTGATTCTGATGTATATAGATTTGTATAAAACTGTTTGAATGAGTCGTTAATTTCTGTTGGGTTGTGTGAGATTGCACCCGTTTCAGTTTGAATTGCATTAATTAACCTTGAGCTTTCCTCTGTTCTCAATTGCCAGGACAGAATTTTGTGAGCTTTCTCTCCCAATTCATACTATTTTTGTTTGGTTCGTAAAATGTTTTTTTCAACTTTGTAGGTGTGTAATGTATTGTATTTCAGTTTTTTGTTAACCAGCCGTTGGTAAAGTTCTTTAGACCCAGATTGTTGAAACTCAGAATATCTGCTTCTAGCTCATTTATCTCTGCCATATATTTATTTTTGATACCCTTTGTATAAGATATTATTTGTCCTCTTAGATAAGCTTTTAGCGTGTCCCATAATATGAAAAAATGTTATCTGGTCCCTATAATGAACTGGCAAAAGTCTGGTCTATGAAGGAGAGTAGGGTTCAGACGCCATCTATATTGGTATGCTGGTTTTTCTGGCATAAAAATACATAGGGTCAAAGGTGAATGATCAGACAGCATCCCAGATAAATATTGAGATTTTAGTGTTCTATGAATTAGCTGTGTTGACAATAAGAATAGGTCAATCCTGGTGTGAGAGTTGTGTGGGCAGGAGTAAAAGGAGTAGTCTCTAGTTTGAGGGTGCATCTGTCTCCACACATCAGTCTTTCATAAATGATAAGGTAGTTGCTTTTGTTTTGGATGTTGTTGTTGCTGATTTATCTAATATAGGATCTAAACAAAAATTAAAATCGCCTCCTATAAGTATGTTTTGTTGTCCCCCTGATACCTTCATAAAAATATCTTGAATAAAGGATTCATCATCATAGTTAGGTACGTATAAGTTTAACAGTGTCCAGGGTTCCGAGTAGATTTGGCAATTAACTAGGACATAGCGGCCTGATGGATCAATTATAGTTTCTCCAATTGTCACTGTAATGTTTTTATTTATTAAAATAGCAACCCCCCTGGCTTTCGAGTTAAATGATGATGATAGTATGTGTCCTACCCATTCTCTTCTCAGCTTTTTATGCTCCTGTGTGGTAAGATTGGCAATTTTTTAAGGTGTGTCAAAACTCTCTTCCTTTTAACAGGTCCATTTAGCCCATTCACATTAAAGCTAAAAAAGTGAAATTCTTGAAGAAATTACTAGCCTATCTATATTGCATATATACCTAATATTTACACTACCTAACGTTAGTTAAATAAAAAACAGACACACAAAACCACTAAATACCGTCACCATTCCACCCACACATTTAGCTACATAAAGCTAACAACCCAAAAACAACAACTACAAATGCTAAAATGCAGTTTTGTGACTGCCAGCAACGAAATCCACACGTCGTTGCTCGTCGTTTTACGTTTTTTGCTCGCTTCCCTTAGTAGGTTCTGTAATATCGGACCTTCTGATAGTACTTGAAGGCACCAGTTTGTTAGTTCATCATAGCAACAGTGACGGGGCTCAGATGTATTCGTCCATAAAGGGACGTGCATAAAAGTAAGTTAGCTGGTCAAGCGTATATGTTTTAGTTTTTAAACTTCTGACAGAAGTTGTCAATGCTACGTCCTGTTATTTTACATGTGTACCAAAAACGAGCGCGGCATAACTTGAAAAGGCGAAACCGCAGATATAACGTAAACCGCTAGGTTAGTTAACCACGTAGCGTTACTCTGGTAACGTTATCTTTCATGTTACCTAGGCTATACCAGCTAGTGTTGACGTTATCAGTTACGTAGGTTAACTGTAGACAACATAAACATTGCTACTTATAACGTAAATTGCGTCTGCCACACAGTTAAAGTGAATACATTTGAATTGATTCAGTAACTCGCCAACATACAAGACTGTCCGCTGTGAAAATTGGCTAACGTCAATACTTGTGTTAGCTAACGTAATTAATAGTGCAATGCTAACTAGCTTGCTAGCTAATGGGCGACGTGAAGAAAAATATCACAATATTTGGAAAATAAATAAACCTAAGTAATGCAGGTCTAATTAAACGCAGCGCTAGGTAACAGACGAGAATAGTCTAACAATGAGTGATGTGGAGGATCAGGAATCACAGTATAACTTATATGTTTCACGAGTAAGGCAAAGGGGTAGAACATGTTACAACTAGAAAATGCATTTCCTGCAGAAAATGCGTTGGAATGCTGAAAGCTGAAATTAATTGTAAAAAAATTGCTGAAAATTAAGAAATGGGAGACTACCTGTCTGAAAAATGTTGAAGCTCGAAAGCATTTAAACTGCACTGCTGAAAACCCTTCTAGTTGAAATGTCTAACTATGGTGTCTGTAGCTGAAAGTATGAGAAGAAGAAGGCTTTGAAAGTTGAAGAAGTTTAACAGGATTTGAAGATTTTCTCCATAGAGATCCCATTAAAAAAAAATTGCAAATAGCTTAATATTTCAAAAGTTAAAAGATTACAAATATGAAAAGTCAAAGCACCCCTCTCCTGAAAGAGCTGAACATTTTGAAAGGGAAAAGTCCTGTAGTGATATTTGTAGTCGTGGAAGTTGTAGTTGTAGTAGAAGTATTAGTAATTAGAAGAAGTAGTAGTATCAGTAGTCGTAGTAATAGCTGTAGTATTGGTCGTAGTATTTAATATAACAGTAGTAGTAGTAGAAGTAGTTATAGTAGTAATAGTAATGGCAATAGAAGAAGTAGCAGTAGTAGTAGTACTAGTAGCAGTTGTACTAATAGCCATAGTAGTAAAACTACTTGTAGTAGCATGAATAGCAGTAGTAGTAGTAGCAGTTGTAGTATAAGTAATAGTAGTAGTGGTAGTAATAGCAGTGGTGGTAGTAATAATATTGATGGTAGCAGTAATAGCAGTAGTAGTAGTAATAGTAGCAACAGCAAAAGTTATAGTAGTAGCAGTAGTAGTAGTAGTAGTAATACTATATTAGCAGCAGTAGTAGTTGTCGCAGTATTAGTCAGAGCATTACATTTTTCAACAAAAAAGCCTAATTTTGAGCTTAACGTTTAAATACAGTTAATCCATGAGGCTTTTATTTTGAAAGAGTGGGGCTGGGTGGGGGAGAAAGGAGAGGAGACAGAATCAGAATGTATGAAACAGAGGTTATTAAATGACAGTCTTCATCAAAAGCAGTTAGATTTCACTCTGTGGGGCTTTTATTTTGAAAGGGTGGGACTGGGTGGGGGAGAAGAGACATAATCATAATGTTTGACACACATAAACAGGTTATTAAATGACAGGCTTCATCACAAGCATTTCAGGTAGAGTTCACTCTCTGGGGCTTTTATTTTGAAATGGGGTGGGGGGGTGGAAAGTCCTCTTAAAATCTCTAAGACCTGAATGACTGTATGAGAGAGAGAGACAGCGAGAGAGAGAGCCTGCGTGCGTGTGTAACTGGTTGCCATGGTGACGACACACCTGGTGTTAGAGGCAGACTG
This sequence comes from Anarrhichthys ocellatus, assembly GCF_004355925.1. Taxonomy (NCBI): domain Eukaryota; kingdom Metazoa; phylum Chordata; class Actinopteri; order Perciformes; family Anarhichadidae; genus Anarrhichthys; species Anarrhichthys ocellatus. Next base: position 909,289 of record NW_022280071.1, read on the forward strand.
ATTAAGAAACATTACAGTAAACAGTGATTTTGAACAAAGCCCCTTATAACAAAAAGCAGGAGTCTGAGTGCCAAAATATGGATACCGTGAGAAAGATAAGACTGCCGAACGCGATAATGTGTTTTTTATGTTTGTGGTGTTAAAAATGTGAGCTCCAGAGCAATAGACAAAACTGGTACCGTCTGCTTTCTTTGAGAAATGAGTGGTCAGATTTAACATGGAGTCTAATAGAGCAGTTTGTTGGAGTTCATGTTGCTCTGTGGCTCCTTGAGCCAAATGTGTAAGTCTGTGGGATTCCACAGTCATTTGTCTACGACAAGGACAAGATTAGCTACTTCTCCATCAAAAATGATGCATGAAGAGTGAAGATTGTGGACACTGGCAAAAGACAAATGTTTTTTTCACAAGAATCTCAAGCTGCTCTTCACTCTAGCGGTGACATCACGCACTCTAAACTGCGCTATACACACCCATTATAAAGTCAGAAAAGGGCTGAAAAGATCATAAAAGTTAAATTGCTGCAGTTCAAAACGTTTAAAAGATCACAAAGCTGAATCATTCTGCAATAGCTCAGGGTTTTCTCAACATTTGAAACTTGAAATGGTGTCTGTAGCTGAAAGTATGAGGAAGTAGAAGGATTTGAAAGTTGAAAAAGTTTAAGAGGATTTGAAAATGTTCTCCATAGACATCCCATTCAAAAAAAAAGGTGCAAAAAGCTTAATAATTCAAAAAGTTTAAAGAGTAGAAATATGACAAGATATAGCAGACATGAGCTGAAAGAGCTGAACATTTTGATAGTTGAACGGTTTCTGTAGCTTAAAATATGAAGGAGCAGAAGAGTTTCAATGAAAGGTATGGAAGAAATATAAAAAGAGGTATAAAGATTCTAAGAACAATAGTTGTTGTTCTTAACAGCATTCCAACAATAAGGTAACATTGCATGCTGTGGGCTTTCATTATTTTAGGAACCAAGAAAGGTGTCTTCCGTAAAGTCAATACAAGACTAACATCTTCATTTCACTAATGTGCAATTCAACAGGTGACGGGATGAATAGCTTCATGGCAGAGCTGGACACAGCACAAAACCAACCGGATTACATTGACACTGATGACCATTCTTCTAAAGAAAACGGTGATCTCCACGCTGTTCCTGCATGGACTCTTCCTGTGTGGGCGGGGTCCCCGTCACGTGTCAGTGTGCCTGAGATACTTCATCCTCACCACAATACTATTCAGCAAGGAATGGTGGAGCCTCTCACCTTAAGGTAGAATTACTAAACAGTTGTTAAATTCACAACCAAAATGACGCTCAGGCCATGCTGTACTCATCTCCTGACCTCACCATATGTTTGTAGAGAAACAAAAACAAAACCTCAAGGAGTACTGTGTTGTATGTATTGTTTCACATGCTTTTACACTGTGAACACAAATCACAACGGCGGATGTAAGTTAGTTTTACGTGGACTAAGATGAAGGACTTGATTGCAGGTTCCATTGTCTCCGTCAGTCCCCTCAGTGTCTGCTGACTTACCCAGACTACCTCCTGGAGCCCCAATCAAGTCAGTATCACCTCCTCACTGGGTAAGTCCGCATTTACTCTACAGTCCCGTTTTAACTGAATAAGTCACACCAAATGGCAGGTCTCCAACAAACTATATATAATGTGCCAATCGGCAGCTTTTGAACCACATTTATCTTTACTTCTGCTCCCTCTGGTGGCGGTATGAAGCATGACACAGAGGCACTGAATTGACTGGCTGAAAGTGTCATAGAAACGCACCACTTTTCACTGGGATTCTTTCATAGTCCCTTTAATTTGGATAACTTCTATAAACTAGAATGATACCAGTGTTGCAGGGGCATCAGCAATGCCAGATGTGATGACATGGAGGTGCCTGAGGATGTAGACTGGTAATGTGACTTGAGGCAGTTTTGGTCTCCTCAGCCCTGTACCTGGTCCACCAGACAGCAGCCAATACAGCTCCGGTTCTGCTCCTTGGTTCACCAATGAACCCATTCCCTGCAACATGATGCTGGTGAGTATTCAGGATCATTTAAACATCTTCATGGATTAAAACTGAATCCATACATGGCTTATTTTTTTTAATGTGTGTGTTTTAGGCAGACTTGTGTGCCCCTTTAGCCAGCATCTGTGTACCGCAGCCAGTGGACCATCAGCAGCTTCAGGAGGGACTGACTGAATTTACGTCCCACATCACGCAGCCTGTGAGTTCTGCTATCACCATGGATTTTCATTTTAATCCATTCAACATAAAAAAGAATAGATCTTATGAAGTTTAGTTTTATTCAGTATCCAATTTCTTTTTCTACAAGGAAATAGAATTTATGCCTGTCTCCAAGAATGTGATCTAGAGGGAATGTAAGGGAAATGCGTTTCCTAATTAGACTGAATAGACTTAAAGGGAAGTAGACCCGGGTATGTATGCATATCACTTTGATACGATACCCGTCGAAATATCTCGATAGCGAAAAAATACCTCGGCAAAAACCTTAAACATCAGTAAACGCCACTGCATAATAGATGACGAAACATGGACCTTAGAATACTTTCTTTTTTATTAATAAAAAAAAGCAATGTGTGGGCGGTAAACCAGTTTGATCACCGTCACCGGTGTTGTGTTCGGCCACACCATTGATTTTGCAATCCCATCTTTACCGTGATAAACAAACACGACTGGGCTTGAGTGTACACAATTGGAACCCGGATTAAGATCAGCTCTTGACACATTTACATCTCTCCACCTTCACAGGTCACACTGCATCTAATAAACGTTTAAATCCTAAGTAGCTTTGTTCCTCTTAGCCAAATGCTCTGAGTGAATTGAAGTTCCCTCTGGTGAGCTGCGATGCAGTGATATGTCCTGTGCTTTTATTGTGAAAAGATGTATAGATATTTAGCAGTAACATCTATAAAATACTAGAAAAGTAACACACACCAAGGGTTGTGGTGAGGTGCTGATCACTGGAAGTAGACTTGAAAGGAAGGAAAAAGTGTGGCACACTATGACATGACAATAGGAGAGAAATAGAAATGCATTTGGACCCACTAAACTGTGACATCTAACCTGTTTGAGTGTTGTCAGGATACTTTCTATGTCAATGCCGTAGTATGTTTTACAATCGTCATATTGCACACTATAATAGTACTACTATATGTAAGGTATAAAGCTCAGCAAGCCTTAAGGTTACCAAAAGATCATGTATGTCATTATCAGTTCATTTTTAAAAATGTGTTGTTGAACATAATTCTCTCATTCGAAAAGCTGTGACCAGAGAATGTTTGGTATTTCTGCTTGAGTTCATCTCAACAGTCGATCTATTAACAAAAATAGCTGCCGATCCATTTCTAGATGAACTTGTCAACTAATCGACGATCGCCCTTCTTCGCCCCATCATCCGTGTAGGTGGTGTGTAACGTTGGAGGGGATGGTGAGGTGGTGCTGGGTTACCCCTGCGAGCAAGGACCTGCGTTCCTCACCCAGACATCCGCTCAAGGGAACAGTGAGGACAAGTTTACGTATGTGACGGGTTGATGTCTATTTAGTTATGTGCCATCAACGAGCCGGTAACGAAGCAGTAAAGGACCACGGTTTTGTGTCTCGTCCCTTAACGGAAGCCTCGCTTTTCAACCCTGATGAGTTTGCATGCCTGAGATGAACTAAATCGGCCACAGCGCACTGTACCTGGTAGCCGAAATGAATTATGAATAAACATAGAAATCTCTTTGCAGCATATTCAATTATCTGTTACCTTTTTACATTAGACAGCAGTGAAGTCAAAAGCTGCAGCGCTCACTGTGTGTGTGTGTGTGTGTGTGTGTGTGTGTGTGTGTGTGTGTGTGTGTGTGTGTGTGTGTGTGTGTGCGTGCGTGCGCTTGCCCGCTCGCTCGCTCTGTCTCTCTCTCACGCCCATCCTGCCCCAGAAAGTAACGGCTTAAGAAGCACTTTTCTGCTCGTTAAAGTAACGCCAGTGACAGTCTACCAGTGACAATTTGGTCGGATTAGAGCTAATTGACCAACAACCCAGATAATGTCTGCATTCATGTGTTGTGAGAACATAGCTGTGGCTCATGTTTTACACATTTGTTCATTATATTGGGCTTCCCGTCGTAATCCTCTTTTCCTTTGTCTTTACCAGATGTGAGTGTGTTGGGGACTCTCAGCCAGGTAGGAAAATAAACTTTGTTTTTATGCCCAGATGTCGACTTTCTTTGTGGTACATTCGTGGTCGTCAGTTCTTTGACCCTCGGCTCTATATTGACCATAGATTTCATCAACTGATAGATTGTTATTGATGCATTCAGTCATTCACTTATACACAGCTACCCCAGCACCACCAGGCAACATGTTCCCTGTGTGAGCCCAGAGACATGCAGCCTCAAGCCCCCCTAGCACGGTAAGAACTGTGAGCAGGTTGCAAATATGAAGTCAACTTTGAAAGAAATCACATTAACTCAAGTATAGGAGACGTCAGATTCCTGAATCCATGTACAGTTTGTATTATTACATTTGAATTAAGTTCCATCTTCTCTCATCTATTGTTCATTACTTTTCCGGATGTGTTAGGTGTTGTTTCAGTATTGGTAGTTTAAAGAGAGAATGTCTTCAGTAATATGTCGTATATTCAGAGTATCAACATGTCAGAAGCTAATTTCTGTTCCTAATAATGAGTTAATAGTTAATGCTGGTTAGCAAGTTTGGTTGGCTTGTTTTCTCTTTAATAATGACTGAACATGTATAGTCCCTCGCTCTCAGGTGTTAGGAAGTTAACATTTACTAACAGCAGAGAGGACGGCCGGCTAGTTGGATAGCTAGCTTGTCCATCTTCAGGGCTGGGTTATTAGCTGGCATGCTAGTCTCAAGAGTTCCCGTCTGCTTTCCTCCCAGTGAGGTTGGTCTCTTAGCAGCGAGGAGTGAGGCAGAGGGACTGTTGGACCCAGTGGACGATGGCCACCAGCTCGTTTTCTGTGGCCAGTGTAACGTTAGCATGGAAGCATGGGGGAATAGGGACGGTGGCTATCTAACTAGCCAGTCGCTAAATTACTCAAATTGAACATGCTGTTGTCACAGTGTAGGAAAGTACACATTGCTATCGCCACATTGATAATCAACTTAGTTTGGATTGTTTTCTGTGACCACAGTTGAAGCATGGTAGTAAGCAGCCGTCCAGAGGTTCCCGCCATGCTTTGGTGCTACAAAGAATGAGCCCAGCAGTGGACCAACTCTTCATCCCTCTCTCTAAAAGTTCAGCCTGTTAGCAACACGTTCTCTCCATCTCTGAAACACCTAGCCGATATTATAGCGTACTAGAGCCTCGATTCACAGTCATCTCAAATGTATGCGCTATTGATTCTGGCACCCAACAACACAGCAAGATGACATTTTCAATGTGTAGCTTTATCCCACTGAGATGATTCATGTTTGCATTCTTTCCTTTGTTTTGCCTCCAGCAACACTGTGACGTAATCGTGACGTTGGCTGTAAAAGGGTCTATATATTGAGCTTTAATTATTTCATGTTCTCTACTTTTGTCCCTGCAGAACCGCTGGAACTTTGTGTGAATTAAAGTCTAGTAAACCCTGCCGCTGCTCCAGATCCCAGTGCCTCAAACTGTGAGTAGGCCATCTTATCATCACTTTCTTTATAGCAGGATGCATTGTCTTCTGAGATGTTGTGCTAATTCTCTGTAATGTTGCACCTCATTTGTATTTAACACTGTAAAAACGATCATGAAACAGCTGCACAACTGAAAACTATCAGCTAAGGATTTGCAACCCTTTTCACTAAACAGTCAGATTGCCTTTGTCCTTGTTAGGTGTTCACCAAGGTTTTGTGGCTCTAGAATAGAACTAAAGGGGCACCGCTAATAGTTGTGTAGTTTGTTTGATACAGCATGCATTTTAAGCTGGTTCAGCAAAAAATGTCTTTGTCAATACTGTGTTAAATGGAGAAGTTGCAATAAGGCAAAGTGGAATGCCCTTAACTGTCTCTGATGTAGTTTAACGTGTATTTGTTGTTGATCTCTTTCAGCTACTGCGAGTGTTTTGCTAACGGAATGATGTGCAGCAACTGTGACTGCTCCAATTGCCACAACAATGCAGAGCATGAAGTGAAGCGTCACGCGGCGGTTAAGGTTTGCAATGCTTTTTTGGTAAACATGTTTGCGTGAGAAGTTTAACAAACGGATTTGTACGTCAGTTTACTGAAGTGCTTCATGAAAGCCTTAGATACCTTTAGATATGATCTAAATAGAATGAATGAAGCCTCTAATGAAACCAAAGAGTACGCATGAATAATACAGCAAGCGGAAAAGCTAATATATAAGATGACCAATCACAACATTGGAAATTAGGGCTGACTCAGATCTTTCAAAACTCTTAATCCTATGCAGAGTCTGACATTAACCTTGGCCTGTGGCCACCAAGTATCTCCCATAGGGGGCCGCCTGTGGCCACCAAATATCTCCCATAGGGGGCCGCCTGTGGCCACCAAATATCTCCCATAGGGGGCCGCCTGTGGCCACCAAATATTTACCATAGGGGGCCGCCTGTGGCCACCAAATATCTCCCATAGGGGGCCGCCTGTGGCCACCAAATATCTCCCATAGGGGGCCGCCTGTAGCCACCAAATATCTCCCATAGGGGGCCGCCTGTGACCACCAAGTATCTCCCATAGGGGGCCGCCTGTGGCCACCAAGCTTTATCAGGTCTCTCTCAATGAGATCACCCGTCTAAATAAAGGTCAAATATAAGTTTAAAAAGAGTTCTCAGTAACGTGATCGCTTTGAACGTAGCAGTGCAGCGTGTGTACAGTCTGTGGGTGAATAAATGCAACAACTCATCAACACCTAAGCTAAGTTCTCATGTCTGAAGGTAAACTGACCTTTTAAGGTGGACTAGCTTTTCTCATTGTAGTGACATTCAATTAAAGTATTTTCATTTATTGCAGTGTCACAGTTAAGGCAGGCTTGTGTTAAGTTGCGTTGTATTGCATTTTCTGTGTTGTTTTTTTACATAAGTTTACATTTACCACCAACAATGTACTGTGGCCTGCCAACTAAGGAGATAGCTTCTATCCCTGCCTCTGTAAAGCTTTGTTTTATGTAAATGTAAATATCTGGCACTCTTTCCATTTGAGAGAAAAAGAGCTAAGCATGTCCATTATTAGGACCAGACAATGAAAGTAGACCTATATCATTGAAAAAGACAAAAGGAAATAGTCCATTAAATTGCTTAGTGAGCGATATTGGTGTGGGCTGGTACAGGACGGTGGATTGTCGTGAGAGCTGAAACACATCGAGTGTAAACACGGAGACGTGGCGAGCATCGATGGAGTCTAATTGGTGTTTGAGCGAGGACCGGGTGTGATTCATCAGCGCTGTTACAGCAGACATGCTCCCTCTCACTCTCCGCTGGGCCTCAGACACACACTGGTGTTTTTTTGCCACTGCTGAGGACAGTGTGTCGACTCTCGTTAACTTCATAGAGAACTAACCATAGCAACAACATGACAAAACATAACTTTCATCTAATCTAATCTCAACAGAATTCTGAACCCCAAAATCAATGATTAACTTACATTTAATAATACTTATGTATTCTTATGCACACTGTTTGAAGTCTCAGAGTAAAAACCCTAAAGGTCTATTTTCCAATCGACTTTCCATTTTAGCCCGATCGGAGCTTTTGTGAGCTTGTCACAAATAGTTCACCCATAAAAGCACAATTTCCATTTCCTTTAGAAACATGAGTCTCAAAGAAATCTATTTGAGTATATGTTTTGACAGCTAAATCAAATTGTTTACAGGATATTCAACCTTCTTTTCTTTATAATGCATGTAGTACTTAACTCCTTCTTTACAGGGCTTGTCTAAAGGCAATAAAGTAGTCTATGAGATATGAGTTTACACAAAATTACAATCCCTGCTCGGCATTGTGGGGGTTGGTTTGTGCCGTTTACACTCGCTGTCTTTTTGCTTCTTCACTGTTCATTTTGTTTGTTCGCCCTCCGGTGTTTTGGAGAATAATGCAACAAACAGCGCTCCTGCACCAGCTGCCCCGCGCAAGTATAGACACAGGTGAAGGGTGAGGGAGTTGATTTTACCCACTAACATGATATCATAATCTCACTGCCAACACTACAAAGACCTCATGACCACAGAACAGGAGCTCCACCCTACTTGTCCTTTCTATAACAAACGATATAAAAATGCAGATCGGATATGTGGTTTAGAGATGCTAGTACATAAACAAATATAGATACAGATACATTTTCAAGTAAAACCGGAGTTCAATGGAAGCATTGGGGTTGTCTGCTCAGCCTGTATTTACCTGTCAAATGCAGATGTAAACTAACCTTTTACGATATCACAAGTAAACAAAATTCATTCATTTGTCAAATGCATACATTGTGAAATGTGCCATATGGTGAGTTAGCAAGCTAACTAATTGGGAAAGGCACTTTTAAAATTGGAGACGACAATGTGGGCCATGTGTTTTATAAACAGTGTTTTACAGCAAAGAATGAATTGACACCTGGCGAGCAAAATAACTAGCAGAATTCTCTGACCCTTTGCTGATGTTGGGGTCACATGGTTTCACATCTGAGTGCCTCAGCCCAGTTCAGGAATCGTCAACCGGACAAAGTCCGTCTGAGCACAATCAGAAAAACTTAACATTTACATTACAGATATTTCTGCCAGTATTTGAGTGCCTTAACCATTAAATAAGCAACTCCTGAATGGTAATCATTTTCAAAATGCACAAATAAAAGAAAGTTGTTTTCTGCATTTCCATTGTTTTCATGCCCGAACCGTGACCCAGAATCCGTGGTATGTACCGGACCGTTACACCCCTACAAGACTGTGTTTGAAACAATTGTGCTTCTGTATGTGACGTTTGACTAGCTACATGCATGTATATGCCTGGTTAATGTCGTCATTACTGGTGTTGTCATCATGTAGTTGTGTTTAGGTCGGAACCCAGCGGCCTTCAGGTCTAAGATTGCCGGTGAAATGAGTGAGAGGTCAAAAGGTTGGCACAACAAAGGCTGCAACTGCAAACGCTCCGGCTGCCTGAAGAACTACTGCGAGTGCTATGAGGTGAATCATATAGAGGCATATTTTTGTAGACTACTTATTAGTCATTCTTAACCATTTCATTTCTGTTTTATATCTCCTGGTAAGGTGACCAGGTGTTTATTTACTGCAAATATAAAGACACATGATTGTATTTACACACGTAAGGTCAAAAGAGATTCTAATGAATGAATGAATAATAATGAGTGAGCTATACGTTTGTGTCTGTGCGCAGGCCAACATCATGTGCTCCATTAGCTGTAAGTGTGTTGGCTGCAGAAACTACGACGGTGGCTCAGACGTGGGCCTCAAAGAGAAGACCAACGATGTCATCAGCATGTGAGTCAGTCTGCTTTGGTACCACAGTCCGCCTGACAGCTGTTAATGTAAGACGTCTACTGCCATATCTGAGGTAGAAACAATGGGCCTCATGTCTGCTTGTTCACAAGGAAGAAGGGTCATTTACACGATGACGCAGACTAAAATGTCTTAACCGGAGAGACGACAAGAATCTGGAACTTCTGTCGGGAAAGACATTGTTAGACTTATTCTAGGAACGGCAAGAGACTCACTTGTTTCTGTCCAAATTGTGGAACCGGTTACGTGAGCGCGGTGTAATCCATGCCATGTCCGGCCTCCTGCACGCTGGAACCAGGCGCCGCCCCTCACCTAAACCAAACCGAGTGTTTCCAGTAGATGTGACGCGGACGATGTCCTGTTGTGTGCTACATACTGTATGTCACATTTAAGAGTGACTTCGGTCAATGTCCGGACCTCATTCTTCGGACACTGTTCATATGAGAAAACGGTTTAGTACTGCTCCCTCAACTTTAACTTGATCTAGAAGAGGTCGCTGCACATGGGACTCAAACTGCCATTATCGGTGGAAGTGGACTCCGATAGTGGCCGATGGCTGCACAGCTGCCATTCACGCAGGGACGTACATGATTCAGTTCAATTCATTTTTGTATATCACAAATTCTCCTCAGAGGGCTTTACAATCTGTACACATACGACATCCTCTGTCCCAGGACCCTCACATCAGAACAGGAACAACTCCCCCCAAAAAAACAAAAACCCTTTAACAGGGAGAAAAGAGGAAGAAACCTTCGGGAGAGCAACAGAGGAGGATCCTCTATCAGGATGGACAGAAGTACGATAGATGCCATGTGCACAGAATGAACAACATTACAGAGTGACAACACATTCAATGCATATGACAGAACCACGGCAGGAGGCAAGACCAGGGTCCAGGTATAACCAGGATACAAGGAAACCTGCGGGGCGAGAATCAACTGCCCTTCAACAATTCTTTTAACAACTTCGTGGATTGCAGGAAGAATCTGGATTGGTCTATGTGAGAGGTATTCAATTAATATTCAATGAGGTCCAGTTAGAGAGAGTCTCCTCATACAGAGGTCCTGAACATCACAATAATGTCTAACTGGCCTTATGAGTTAGTGCCATATATATCGAAGTAGCCAACAGTCTGTATGTAGTCAACAACTGTCAAATCAAATAAAGAAAGTTTAGTTGAATAATATCTCAACAATATTTATTGTCAGATTTCAAATTGAACTGGATGAATTATAAATAATAAATACTCTAATAATAAATAAATGTTCTCTCGCTTCAAGTAAAATAAGGGCTGCATTTAAGAACACATTAAATAACAAAAAGCTTTTATAAAATGTGACTCTTAAAAGAAAGTACTTCATTTTAGAAAAGAAAATGTATGTGAATTGTCCTGCAGCTTTAAATTCAGTTCATTCAGGGTGAAGTGATGTCACGATATCCACATCATCTTCTAAAAAGATAAATGTGTGTGCAGGGACTTTATGTGAGGTTGTTAAACCACTTGTTTCAGCTCTACTCCTCTCTGGTAGCATCTTTGTTGGACAGTGAATTAACGTGTTAGGGTTGTAATCATATTGGGATGTTAGGTTTATTATCTGTGACGCTTCATTTACCGCTTTTAATAATCTTCAAGGTCTCTGAATGTATGAGACAGAACAATGCACATTAAAGAGTCGGTCCACTCTCGGTTAAAGGTCTCGTCCACATTTCTCTTTTTGGAGAACGTCGTGAAATAACTTCTGACTTGCGTTCTATTCGCCGACTACTCGGTCTGTTGCCTGACTCTCCTGTGTATGTAAATCTCACGCGAGTCAGTTAAAATAGAAGTGCTCTGTCAAAATGTAATCATTTTCTATCGGTTGTAGGTCCAGGGTCCAGATACAACGTGTCCGGAGCTGGACCGCGGTCTACCTATTCGGGACCCCTGGTCTATAATTACACACTTGGTCAGGTTCTTCAGACTTGAACAATTGAGTTATAATTGCTTGTTTGAATATCTGAGGAACATTCTCAGTTTTCTGCGTTGTTTCCCCTTTAACGATATTCACATAAAGATTGTTCAGCTATGAGAGGGTTCAGTGGAACCAGCAAACCTCAGGAAAATAGTCAGAGAGGTTTAGGAAGCCAGTGGACCCGTTTCCTGTTTTTGAAGCGATGATGTCACTGATGTATTGTGTGATGTGAGTACCAGAGGAGTGGGCTCACCAGTCGTGTGTGTGTGTGTGTGTTTTCAGACGGCCTGTATCGGTGATAACTCCCGCTGTGGTGGCGGCTGTGTGTGGCTGTCTGCTGGCCAAAGCTGAGGAGGCGGTGTTGGAGTTGGAGTGCGGTGCCCTCGCTGAGCACATGGTGCTGGAGGAGTTCGGACAATGTGTCGCACGGATCGTCAAGGCCATGTTCAAGGACAATACATGCTGAGACTTGTGGAGCCATCACAGGGGCAAAACCTCCAGGAGAACCGCTGGACCAACATGGATATCTTTATTCATACTTTACAGATTCCTACTACCTTTTAACCTGTGCAGATATGACAACAGCAGTACACCAAACAAAGACCAAAGCTCACACAAAAAAACTTAAATTTGAAAACTACTATCAGTTTATTTATTGGGTTTATTCTCCATATACTATTCTTAGAAAGCCTTTCTGGTTATTGTCACACTCATCATATTGTTCATATCGGTGTGCTCCCAAATGGAGTGAATTTCTGACGTTATTGTTTTATATATATTTTTGATTATATATATATGTATATATATATAAAGCGTTGCTGTTCTGTTTGTGATTTAAAACAGTGTGGAGGAGCAGTTTTTACTTCAAACGTTGTTATAAGTCGCTGCCTTTTTGTGGCTCATTTCTATTCCGAGGAAATAACAAAAAATATGAACTAACCAAACTTTAACTTTTCTCTAAATTATTTAATTTATTTATTTATTCATCTGGATTCAGATTTGTTGTAATATTTTTTTAAAGTGTGTGTGTATATATATATATATATGTGTATATATATATGTGTATATATGTATATATATGTATATATATATATATATATATATATATGTGTATAT
>NW_022280071.1:931809-940847 GCF_004355925.1 Anarrhichthys ocellatus
CCATTTGTGGATAATGGCTCTCACTGTGGTTCGCTGGAGTCCCAAAGATTTAGAAATGGCTTTGTAACCTTTTCCAGACTGATAGATCTCAATTACGGTGCTTTTGAAAACTTTTGGAGAAACCCGAGTGGATCTACAGATCAACGAACACGTTCACAGGGAAACTGAGCCTATGGTGGGATCCCGGCCCCGCTGCGAACCGGCCGCGGCAGACCGGCGAAATACAACTGGGGAGGCTCGACTGTCACTGGGGTCCATGAATCGAGGAGGACTTCTTACTGGAACTGAAACGATGTAAACTCTTTGTCAACAAAGAAAGGAGGATGGACTTTGTCTTTAAGTGAACAGCATTCGGTCAGTGACAAACTGCGTTTGTTTTTTTATATCTGCAGTAACGTTACTACTGTTCATTTGTCTATTGTGTTGTTTTTATGAATAATATTTGAATGGCTCGTGCTCTTGTGTGGTGGAATGTGTGGATCCGCTGCAGTTTTGCTAGATTGATTTGTTGCTTTGTTGTCATATAAATATATGTGACTGGTTCTTATGACTTTGTTGTTGTCATTGTGTTAATTACATTGATTTGGACTATATGGATTGTCCGTTAATTACGAAGTATCCCGGACAATTGAATCCATTCGGGCTGTTGTTTCCCCGCTAAGCTAGTTAGCTTAGCCTCCCTGAAGACACGTGCGGTGCCGCAGCTGTGTTATGTTATTGTTCCGGGTTCAAAAGGTCACACAGTCCGTTGTCTGTTCGTAAGCCTCATACCGAACGGTTTAATACGAATACATGTATTATTAAACTCCTAGAAACAAATTATCATAGCTGTGGCCTCATAATGAGGTTATTAGGAGATGGCTCAAGTGTAGCAGGACAGCACAGAAGGCCCAGGTATAAAATGCACGGCCCGCCACTGGTAGATTGGAACCTCTGCTATCTGTGTGTGAACGGGTCAATGTTAACATGAAAATATCTGTACAGTACATGAGAAGTGGACAGAGTCACTGTGATCTCACCCATTGATTTGTGGGCTACGACTGTGGTTTTAAAGCCTTGATTTTGACCTTTTTGTCGTCGCCATCTTGTTTTTTTGGAACTAGAAGTGACACAAGAGGGTAGAGACGACTTCAAACCAGACGTCTGTATGAGAATACTGGTGTGCTGTTTGTGGAAACTACAATCAAGCTGCTGCCCTGTCGTTGATTTCTCCGTTCCAGTTGACAGCACTTGCATAACTACTGAAAGGTGAAGGTATGACACAGTCTTATACATGTTTAACGTTAACATGGAATAGATTCAGAAAGTGACAGCATGTTTGTATATATATATTACAAATGTTGAAATTCTATACTCCATTCATATCGCCACTGGCAGACAGTTACTGTTCACTGTGTTGACGCTACCACCTGGTGGTGTGGTTTTCCACACGCCCTCGCAATATGTACGTACCTGAGCAGGTTGCAGTCATTTTCTATATAGCCTCCAGAATGATATACATACATATATACTGTATATATTAGTGCTGAGCAAGTTAACGCGTTAATTTCGCATTCATTAATTAATGCCGACAATTATTTTGTCACGCGTTTACGCATTTTTTAAATTTATTATTATTATTATTATTATTTATTTATTTTTTATTTTTTTATATTGAAAGACGAGACAATACATAGATATAACAACAAGAGGATGACAAGAACAGTGGGATAAAAGCCAGCAAACATCCTACAGTCAGTTATGTATGTGTGTGTGTGCGTGTGTGTGTGTGTGTGTGTGTGTGTGTGTGTGTGTGTGTGTGTGTGTATGTCCTTGAGCCTTTTGAGATGGGGAAAAAAATTAATAATAATAATAAAACAACAACAAAAAAACAAAAAAAAACAGGTAAGTATTTAAAATGTATTATTATTGTAACAGACTGTCTCATGTTTATCGTTTTGTATTGGAAATATGATGTCCCTTCAGGGTTGCCGTAGAGAAAAGGCGACTTCCGCTTCTGGTCGAGGGGGGCAGAAATAAAGAGAGAAGCTGCACCAGCTGTTGCTCTCCCTGGAGACTACTGGACATCGCTGCGGTAAAGTCAGCAGACACTCAGATCTCCGTGGTCAACTCAGCAGACACTTACACTTTAGTGCACCTATATGCTGAAATTCACGGTAAACGCATTTAAGCGGCACAGATCGGGAGCGAGCGAAGGACTTTGAAAGTTAGCGGAAAGATTAACGTGAGACAACATCCGGTTTCTTCAGACGAACATCCGGTTTTCAGAATAAGATGCCAACAAAGTATGAATTATATTCACATTAAGTATAAAACATGCTACCTGCATCTCCTGAACCAAATGTTATTGCACTTTTGTTCATATAGCAGTACTTTTAAAATAAAAGTGCGCAGTACACTACTTTTGAATTCATTATTGAACTTTGCCATAACCAATGCGATTAATCACAAAAAATCCATGTGATTAATCGCGATTAAATATTTTAATCGTTGCCCAGCACTAATATATATATATATATTTATATAAAAATGTATACATAATATTTATATTTACATAAAAATATTCTATATATATTAAAATATAGTGTATATTTATGTAAAAATATATATATATTTATATATGTATTCTATAATATATATAAATATATATATATGAAACATACATATTTAAATGTCAGTTCACATTTAATTGGTGCCCAGCACCAAATGTTTGCCCCAAGGCCAACGAACAGGTTAATCCAGCCATGTGAAGTTGTTTACCTTCATATCTATATATAGTCCATGCATGCACTAAGTCCAGTTCATGAAGATATTAGGAGTGGATGGTGACGGCTGCGTACTCGGACTGTTTGTGAAGATGAGCAGTGATGCTCAAGCTGTAAGCTTTCAGAAATGAGGTCAATTCCTGATACTGGGAAACCTCGAATGGAACCAGAAACAGCAGCAACGTGAAATATTTCTGTGTTACTCACTAGGACAACAGCTCACACACACAAACACAAAGCCCAGCACTCGTGGGCATCACACAGCAGGGCCATACTATTGATGTTCCTCACTGCAGATCACGGTCGTGACGTCAGCCTGTGTTTTTGTGCTGTTTTTTTCAACCTCCAGTAAACAGGAGTCCCGCCAGGCCTCACAGGGAGCAGGATCGAACCTGTTACTGCCGCGGCTGCTGCTGATGGGGGATATAAGCAGCCCGGAACATTGGTCTGAGCCACACACACATGCTGCTCCCACTGCAGCAGATATGGTAAGTGGAGACAACTTTACAATCACTTTAATGTGTTTCTTCTTTAAAAACAGTGCAGGTGCAGTTCTGTCTGCTTTCTCTGAACTTTAATGTAGTTTTGTAAATGTATATTTTATGGAATTGTTTAACAATCTACATTTGAAATGTGTTCTGTTGAACCTGTCAAATTACATTTGTGTAAAATTGCTTTGCTGTAGAAAATTATGAATTGATTTTTGTTTAATTATTAATAGTCTAATCTCCTCCTACTCATGACACAGTCATTAAAGTTAAGATAATGTATTTGTGTACTACTCAGTGTTTTGAAGTAATACTCCCAGTAAACCGTCAGCATGTAAACAGTGAACATGGCTAAAACATGCAGACATCCTGTGTGTACATTTATAAATGGTATCATGAATGTTGTGTTTGAGTGTGTTTTGTGTGTGGAACAGAGAAGAGTCTAACCCACATGGTTTGTGCTGTTTGCATGTTCTTGTTCCAGAAGATCAAAGCCACAGTTGTCTGGACGTGTGCTTTAGTCGTCTCCCTGTTCGTTGAGTCCTGTCACGCTCAGAAGGTAAAACTCACCAGCTGCTCTACTTTCCCTTTGGCTTCCTGCATCACACCCTCTTACTGAAGCAAACTATTGTCATCTCTCCCCTCAGCTGAACATCCACTGGGGTCCTCAGTCCATGATGTACTTGAAGGGCAAACGTGAGTTTAACCACAAAGCAGACGCTCTGCCGTCTCTTTGATTTACAGCTGAAGTGAACTGTCAGGGGACAAAACCACAGCTTTTGAGTCGGGTTTGCTTCCACACTGAATGTAGTGTGTTAACATCGCAGTGTATTTTAAATGCACCACAGCTCATTGATGCTTGTGAAATATCTGTCCGCTGTGTTTTCATTTGCCGTCTTGTCATTTTATAAACATTTCTCCGACAGTCAGCCTCACATATTTTGTACATTTCTAAATTTTGGAGTCTGCACAAGGAGCTTAAGAAGGGTTGCAGAGATTAAATGTGATCTATAATCAAACATCTGATACCAGCTAATGTAATTGTTTATTTGAAAAGACTACGTGGTCAGACATGATGATGAGTTCATTACTGTAAACTGTAGTTTGGTTCTGCATTAGCTGTTTCTTGTTACACTGTTCCTGTTGTTTACCATCAGGCCATTGTAGGTAAAAATATAAGTATGTATATAAGTATGTACAAATGTTATTCTCTGAGATTATAATTTTTTTCTTTCAAATCTATGATTTATAATCTTCAGGTTTTTTCTGGTGAATTTATTACTTTAATCTCTTAAATTCTCGTGTTTGTCCTCTGAATATTACTCCCTACCTCTGGCTCTTTATTGTTATTTTCTTTTGACCTGCAGTGGCTTTAATACGCTGCGTCGGCATGCTGTCATTATGTCAGACAGTCCACGAAGCAGATGTTAAGATCTGGAAGAGATGCACAGAGTTTTTGTGCCATGTTTTATCACCGTCACACAAATGTAAATATTTGGACAGAAATGACAGCACCCCCATCTGGCCAGTTGGGGCAATATTTCTTTCTTTCTTATTCATTTGTAATTATGCAACAGTTTGTCCTGAAAGGAGCAGTGTGATAGAATGGAATCTAGAGGTGAGGTTATGAATGTTATATTCCATTTCTGCCAATAAATCCCCCTTAATCCTACACATTGCTCCTTAAAACCCTTAATAAATGTGCAACTTGTTAAATTCACTTCGAATTTGTCGTTAAAAAACGGAAGAAGTTATCAATTGTACCACAGATCTGTAATAAATCATCAGTCAGATGCTAACGAATCTCTCTCTCTACAATATCTACACTATTGGCGCAGCAACACGTCAGTGTCACCCTGTTTTCTGCTGTTGATTCCAGATGGCAGGAGGTTGGTGTCGGAGGAGGACAACAGTGTCCAGGGTCTGCAGGGCTGGTACGCCGTGCTCAGAGGTACGACCACTTCTCCTCAGTCTGTCAGCGCACACTCACTGGATTATATCCTTAAAAGCTACATTATTTGGGTGTTCATATTACCAATGAATGAAATGACTCGTGACACATGTAGTAAGAAGAGAGAGCAGACAGACACAGCTGGAGACCAGCTGCTGGACGCAGTGCAGCATTTAGCAGCTAAAGAGACAGATGTTCCACCGTTCATCATCAACTCCTAATGAATGATAATGTGTCTCTGTGTTTGCTAAATACTTATTGCTGTGTGTGTCTGTCTGCTTGTTTTAAAGTTAGTGCGCCCCCTACTGGACAAAGATGAACTAATGCGGCTTTAATATGATGATATGATATATTGCTCCATATATGCACTGCTATACATTTCAAGTTTCAGGTTTAGCGTTCTCTCTAAACTCTTTCTCTTCTCATTCCTCGCCCCACAATATTGTCGGCAAGTAAGCAGTTTTGTCGATGTTTACGTGTGTGCTAACGAGCCATGTGTTCCTTTGTGTCACTGATTGTTACCATGGAGACATGTCTCTTCTGGAGGCTAACTCATCTCAGTTAAACCGGCCCCATATATCTGTTCTTTGAATAGTGTATTCCAGGCAAGTGTGTGCTGGCATGGAGAGGTTAGCTTAGCATCAGTTCTATCACTGAAAGAAGAACAAAGACCAAAGACCGACAATGAAGGCTTTTCTCCATCGTGAAGATATTTTCGCAAGAGTTTGATTGACAGGTTCATCCAATCACCTTCCAAGTACTTGATTTCTTCCTTTAGGGGTTGTACAAAGGCAATAAAGTAGTCCATGATTATGAGGTATGAGTTTACAGATCGTTAAAATACCTTGGTTGGTTTATGGATTTTTGCCGGTTACACCTGCAGTCTATGGGCGTATCTCTGAGTTACACTCGTTGTCTTTTGGTTTCTTCACAGTTCATTTTGTTTGTACGCCCTCTGGTGTTTAGGAGAATAATGCAGCGCACAGAGTATAAACGCCTCCGGTTATGCTCGGAGCTTGCTCTCCTTCTGCGGAGACTCGTGCTGCAGCGCCGAGCACGAGTAAAAGCAAAGCCTGAATCTTTTGGAGGAGACGCGCCGGGCTTTCTAGTAATTTGCATGTAAACCCACCTGTGTCAATATTAGACGCTCAGAGCAAGTGTTCACCTAGTATAGAAGACGTTCCCACTGGGAAGTTTCACTTTCGCTTGACAAACGTTGTCATTTTTACCAAAACCGCCATTTTTGTCCCTAAACCTAAAGAAGTGGTTTTGTTGCTTAAACCCAAGCAAGTTATTTTGTTTGAATTCACAACGTCAACCATGTGTGTCCTGCAACCACAGTGGAGCGGAATAGTTTGACGTGCTGGGCTACCCAGTGTGTTATATAGTGACACCAAGGGGGCGTGGCCAAGCGTCAATATGTGATGAGTCGGGAATGAGAACGGTTATCAGACCATCTGGTTCGAGCCCTGGTGGCCTGACCATGAACCTCAAAGTGCACAGTTTGAGTCTTACTGAACCTGCGTGTCATCTCTCTCTCCCGTCATCTCTTCTCCCCTAACTACTGTCTAATAAAATATATTTATATCTTTAAATACTTGGAAGAGGCTCCTCAGATGCAAAATACAGCCCAATTTATTACTTACCCCAAAAATGTAAAAAGTTTTGGTTTTAGGATCATCGTTAAAACAACTTACAGACTGTCAGCCAATCAGCAGGAGCAATGCAGAAGGTGTTTTCCATGAACTCGACAGATTATTGAGTGACAGGTAGACTATTTACAGCTTGAAAGTATAGATAAAACAGAAACATCTTTCCTTTGTCATGGTCTCTTAGTGATTGTTTTGCGTCTCTTCGTTGTCATTTTGTCTATTTGCAGCTGTTTTGCATCTATTTGTAGTTTTTTTGTGTCTCTTTCTGGTTAGTATGTGTTTCTTTGAGTGACATTTTGTAGGTTACCCACCCTAGCTTCAGGTTGTACAAATGAATATTTGCAAGCCACAAAAGTTTATTTTGAAAGGATGTTTCAACCGACAAGATCTTCATCTAGGAGAACATCTTTGACCCTGTAGTTCAAAAATAATGCATCAATCCAAACCTTTCGGAGCTTACAAAGTTCAGTGTACATCATTTTATCTGAATAGAGTAAAGAGATGGACTTAATAATAATAATAATAATAAAAAATCGATTTGCTATCGTTGGAAAAGCGCTTTACAGGGCAAGGACAAACAGAACAAACAAACAAAACAAAAAAAAGATCAGGTTTGTGCTTTATTTTTTTATCTGAAACCGCCTCGTGTGTGTGTGTGTGTGTGTGTATGCAGGCATCCAAAAGCGGGACTTTAGTAAACCCAGACACATCGTGAGCTCAGAGAAAGTCCTCATCCACTACCTCCAGGAGAGATGAGACACGCCGAGTCGGACTGTCTACACGTGGGAACCAAGCTAACACTGAGAACATGTACTCAACAACACGGTTCATACCAAAGCAGTCCAGTTTCTATTGAGTGTGACAGGCAGAGACACAAGTGGTGCTAATACCCGACCGGACCATCGGCAGGTTATCATGAAAGCTCTGGTTTTGTTGTTACAGTATATGAATATTTCACAGTTTCCTCAGTGAACAGTCCCGTTTGTATTTTTCATGCATGAATACCCTGTGTGTACAGATTTCTGCTTGCTGTACATAAAGCAACAGGAAACTGCTAAATGCTCTGAATAAATAATGGAAGATTGTCTTTACATATTTTCTGTCTTGATCCTTCTGGCTGCAGTGAGTCATTGTGGCCACCAGAGGGCAGCATCTGACTGTAGAAAGCCTGATCGTCACACAGAAAGGCATTCACTCTCACTCCCGTGTGGGACTACTGACGGTTCACATTGCCCATCATATTTTCTCTTTCTACTTCCCTTCATCTTATCTTGTCAGTGTAGTAAATCATCAGATGAAGTCATTAACCAGACATGCCTGAATGTATACGTGTATGCAAAATATGTTCAATGAAATCTAGCGTTGAAAGTATAGAATTGTATTTAGAGATATTAGTTCTGTGTTTGAGTAGCCGGTCGTGATGGGAGTGAAGCCTCATTACAGCCACTAGTTAAGCTGTCTGGCTTTGTCGGCACTAACTGAACGAGCCCTGCTAACATGAATGCTATTATCACACGATTAAAGTAAACACTGACATCATGGTCATTTAGCAAAGAAACACTCTTTTCACATCTCTCGGGGGCGTGTCCATAGTGTGAAAGATGTTCGCTGACGGTGCTCTCACGCTCTTGAAGCTGGGATGGATTCCGTGTCTGTTCAAAGAAAAGAGACTTGCGCCCTCAGAACAAGTACAATTGTCAACAACCACAAAGTTCTGTGAGATTCAGGCAGATTGAAGCAGGTGTGGAGGCTAACAGCTGGCTGAAATGTTGCATGAGTGGTGCAATAAGTCATGTGTAGTGCAATGAATGAAATCATTTCTAGGTTGAAATGTAAGTAAGGAGAGTTTAAGTGTTCTCTGTGTTTATGAGGAGGAAATGCTGATTGTAGTTCATATTCGGGCTGTGACTCAGTCCTCTTTAGGCAGTGGTAACGCCAGTGGATCGCCAGTAGTACGAGCACAGGGCGGTAGCCTTGGAGCCTTTCTCAATAACAAGTACGCCAAGTACGGATTTGTGTACCTGGGAGTTTAGACTCCCAAGGACGAGAGGACGCAGTACTATCATGACCAGAAAAAGTATTTTTACAATCAAACTAAATATGACAACCCTGCCTTTTTCCTTTTTATTTAAAGTATGTTTATATATATATATATATATATATATATATATATATATATATA
>NW_022280071.1:940857-957403 GCF_004355925.1 Anarrhichthys ocellatus
TATATATATATATATATATATATATATATATATATATATATACACATATATACGTATATATCACATATATGAGTGAATGTATTCACAGTCCCAAAGAACACTTTATATTAAGGCCACTGCATCCGTGTTGTTATCTGTGTTAGGATTCCTCGACAAAGACCAAGGATCAAGCCCTTCACCAGAGAAACTCACAGAACGCTCTCTAAATCAATACTCACTCACATCCAGTCTGCTGGAGCTGCTGCCGGGCTAAAGGCTCTCGTCGGCCGCCTGCCAGTCGATGAGGGTCCGGGTTTCCTCAGTTGTCCCTTAATTACAATATTGCTTAATTGTTAGTTATAATGCACAATGATAGCCAGCATAACAAGCCTGTACAACATACGTAGATAGAGACAAGCAAACAATTCGGTCAAAAGTACAAAGACAGCGCTCTTGTTCAACGTGAAATTAAAATTAAAATATGAAGTTATGAATCTTAGCTTTGCCCTCAGCCAAACGGATTTAACGTTACCTGTAAACAAACAATAGAACCTGACACTAAATTATATCTCATGTTTAAACACGACGGAGACATCAGAGCCAGCGGATCATTTCAAAAAGTCTTGCTGCATGAGAGGTTTGGGTTCCGGTGGAGCCCAGCGATACGGCCTGGGTCTTCAGGAATCATGTTGGCTCCCCAGCGAGGAGAAGCTCTGCTCCTGGCCAGGAGGAGGAGACGCCGCTGCCGGGCGCTGAGCTCTCTTCCGGCCGCCGGCGCTTCCGACTGCAGGTCGAAGGCGGCAGCAAAGCCGGATCGAGGTCTGTCCAGGGGGGGCTGGATGCTGAAGGAGTTTCTGATTGACAATCTTCTCACTGATGGTCTCGTCGACTTATGTAGGTCATACAGTATTAAACTGAGAATGTTTCATAACCGGTGAAAAAGTTTCTCACAGTAACTTTAGACTTGAGCAAGAGAAGCTCCATCTGAACACTGTGACCTCCCTGTTTCTCTCTCTCTGTCCTCTGCACAACCTCCTCCACTCCAAGCCTGTTTCCTTCAGTCGTATAAACAGCCTCTATTAGTCTTCAGCTAAACAAACAGCAGCGGGGCTTGGTTTAGCTAATCCAGTAATGGACACCACCTCTGCTCAGACTGATCACCTTTCTAGGACGGACCAACGCTGCTCGTTCCATCACGCTGCTGCTGTAATCACTTTAGACATTTCTTCCTCTTCTTTTTAGAAGGAAGGCTGGGAGAGACCCAGGTGTCAACTTAACCCTACGTTCACCTTAAAGGAGGTCTGAGGTTGACTGTAGACCTTGAAGATGGCTGTGGTCCGAATCTTTTGAATCTTTTGAATCTTCGTGTGACGTAGTCATCGTGACGTCACCCATCAGTTTGTGGACTGACGTTCTGAAGCTTTGAGTTCAACAATTTTGCCGTCGCCATCTTGGCTTTTTTGCAAATGATGAACTGAAGTGACCATATTTGGAATGTGGAGGAGTGACGTAGTGACACCGGATACGTCTCTGGTAGCGGCAGCGACCTGTCAGTCACCGTGTAGCCCCGCCCTAAAGCATCCTTATGGTCTGTTTGACTCTAAATGGACCATAATTTACTAAATGAACATCATGCTGTATTGAAGAAGACTTGAAACTAGAGATTGAGACCATAAACTCATGTTTACAATGTTTACTGAGGTAATAAATCAAGAGAGAAGTAGAGTCATTTTCTCATAGACTTCTATACAACCAGAGGAGTCGCCCCCTGGTGGACACTAGAGAGAATGCAAGTTTAAGACACTTCCAACTTGGCGTCACTCGGCAGAACCGGAGCTTGCCACCTGGGTCTGACCAGGGTGCTGGCCAGTGGCCCCCCTTACGCCTCTGGCCTGATTTGCTGTCGTGGCTGCTGTGCACATGTTAAATCGTGATATTTTGTTACCTAAACCTAAAAGAGTTTTCTGGCAGAAAGTCCTGAAGAAAAAACTTCTCCCATGTGCGGTTGGCGTGATTCAATCGCAAGATCGTCTCTATAGTTTGTTTTTATTTTTTTTGCTTATAGGGTTTCAAGCCCCAAAGGAGCAGAGCCCTTTTGAACTTGTGTTGAATTGTTATTAATTCCTGTGAGCGTACACAAGCTACTAACGTGAAACTTATTCCAATAAATGAAAAATGATGTACAAGTGCCTCCCGAGAAATATGAGCACATGGCCACATGGTGGCGCACCCGGAGCAGATTTCTTTTCTCCATCTTACTTTGTATGTAACAAATGTCTTCATCATTCTGAAACAAACACAAGAACTGTTGAGGATGACTCATTATTACATTGTTATTATTTTAAAGTGACATAACACACATAGGTAGGGTAGGAATGTGAGTAAACAGCATGACTAATCTTGAAACCTATTGTTGTTCCACTGAGCTGGAGCAGAGTTCACAGAATGAACGACGAGCTGACAAATCTGCTACATTTGAATCCATACCATAATAATCTGCTGCTCTACACTGTAAGACAACAACTAATATATAACAATAATAGATAACTAATAACTGGTTTTGGTATTGAGTTCATAATTAAATGAAACCCTCACTAGCTATTCATTTAATTAATTAAAAAACGAGTATATATAAGTTATATGTTACAATTTGTGTATAATTTTGATACAAAGAACAATATCACACAATAGTGTAAGGTTTCTAATATGACAAGCAGCAGAAAGTATTCCAGGAGGCTTCTGTTGCTCAAGCCCCACATCTTTAGTTATTTAACTGTCCTGACCTCTCATAGCTCAGTAATTAGAGCAGGCTGTCCTCTTCAAATGTCCAAGTAGCACCCTGACCCGTCAAGTGTCCTTGATCAAGTTTACAGCAGCCCCACTGCTCCTACATGCTTAGGATGGGTTGAAATGCAGAGGAAAAACTTCATGCGTATGACGATTAAAAAAAAAAGACAAAATATTCAAGAATTCCAATTTCTGAACAGATGAACTGACCTTCATGACATTTGACTAATTGATACTTAGCCTCCCACCTCCTCTCCTCTCTCCTAAAGACAAATGGAACCCGAAAGGAGTTGTGAGCAGATTTATTCATCACGGCATCATATAGATACACTTTTCATTATTTTATTTTAGCTTGAGGGTGTCCGGTAGGACACTGACCTTGGTCCTACATGTCCGAAGACTCACAGCACGTGTGCCTGCTGTGATACAGGTTTCCTCCATTGTTGTGATGCTTTTTTTAAACACTGTTATTTTACTGGTCTTTGGGCCATAGCTGTACAAATGTTAACCTTACACGTGTACACCCCGACATCACACCTGTATTACTCTTTGCTGATTTTTTTCACCAAATGTGAAAGTAGACACTTGATGTTTTTAAATTGGATATGACATTACTAATTGATCATGTGCATATTGGTACAGACTATACTGTTGAAAAAGGTCATAAAAAGCCATATTCTGGTATTGTAAGAAAAAGTGAACATATAGTGACTTTTTAGTATAGTGTAGTATATTTCGAAAACAGTTACACATGTTATCGTATCATATGTCAAAAAACTTACTTAAAAAAACAGTATAGTATGTCCAAAAAACTAGAAAAGAAATATGTCAAAAAAGTAATTTAAAAAACATGGTATAGTATGTTAATAAAAAGGGGGCAAGAACGAGGATGATAGGAATGAGAGAGAAGGAAAAAAACTAAAAGATTTGCAGGAAAGAAAAATCAGAAAGGAAAAGAAACAAAGGGGATGACTTTACTTAAGGCATCTGAAAACAGAAAGGGACACACATAGGGCCTTTTAATAATACTTTATTTTTGATAATCATTATATTTCATCTTCAAATTACATTCACAGTTTAGTTACAGACTCCTATAGAAACCAGCTGTGTGTTCATGTCCATAAGAGGCTCATTGTCCTCCGTCCGACATGAGACGCTTACTCAAGTCTCCTCACTCAAGTCTCCTCACTCAAAAAGGCACTTCCTTTGTTTTCTCACAGCTTGTACAGTCCGGGCAGGACACCCTCACTTTTTGCTCGACCACACGACCATCCATAATCCTCATCATCATCATCATCATTAAAATGATGTAAACGGACTGCAGACACAGTTAAGCGGTGATGTGACATTGAAGGGTTTGGCAACATGGACCATCACAAGCACAGACATCATCGGTGTAGTTTAGATGTCATGTTGGATCTTTCTCCCACAAGAGACACTTTGCATCGATCACACTCGGCCCCGTAGGTCAGCCTGGTCTCCTCACGATGACGCTCTCATACAACAAAGCTGCTTTGTCAAATACGTTCCGAGGGAAGCGGATGTTTTTCCGGATCACGTTTGTTTTTGACACACCACAAAAAAGTTTTGAATTATAGTCCACGCAAGTCTGAATAGGAAGGAGGTCAGAGTGGAGGTGTGGGTCAACAGAGGACCTTCACCCAGAGGACCACTGTTCAGACCAAAAATGTCCATGTTGACCTATTTGAATTTATATCCGTAACTTAAACAACAAACTTATTTGAAGCAAAACCGTGATGTTTTACAAAACATAACCAAGTCCTTTTGTTGCGTTTGTTTCAATTTAAAACTTTAACTATTTATTTAAAACTGTAACCTGGGAGAAAATACGTTTCCCTCAAAATGTAATTGAGGAAGCAGTTTAGTCATATGCACGTATTGTTTTAGGAGACAGGGTTGCACATTGTTAACATGAGCTTCATTTCTTTCTTTATTTTATTTAAAAGGGACCATGTAGAGTTTAAAACATAAATGTCACCATTTAAAGGAACAGTCTGATGTTTTGATACTTGCTTACGCTCTTATTCGGAGTCAGATGCTCGTCCAGTACTGAGATAGGTCCAGGACATGTTTAGCCTAGCTTAGCACGAAGGCTGGAAGTGGGGAGAAACCACTAGCCTAGCTCTGTCAAAAATGTAAATAATAAACCATCTAAAAAAAACTCCACAACTGTCTGATTTAGGGCCTAAAGAATGTAAATAGTAGCTTGGAAGCTATTTACCAAGCCGTACATTTTGTAAGTGTTTAAACAACCCGTTCTCACTCCCAACTCGTGAAATAGCGACGCTTGATCAGTGCTCCTCAGCACCGACACACTGTGGCAACCTTTAGTGTCTTTACGAGACGCACCAGGCTTTCAACTAACTCCAATGTAAACCCACTTGCGTCAGTATTAGACTGTCAGAGCAACTGATGTAGTATAAAGTAAGTGTAAGACGGGCAGGAGGGGAGGTTTGACGGGCCAAACAAACACACGACTTTCACCCAGGGGACCGCTGTTTGTTTCCCGTGTGACACAAAGTCAACGACTTATTTTGCCTTCGTTTTGTTACAGAGCTTACGTACTTAACGCACTTATTTTAACCAAAACCACAATCTTTTCCTAAACCTAAGGAGTTTTGTTGTGTAAGTAAACCTACGTTGGAAGTTTATTTTGAAGACACAATAGGCACGTAACAAGTGGTAACTGTTCATTGCCTGTGAACACAGAACGTTATGTTGAAAAGACACTTTGCATGTAACGAGCGGAAACTGACACACCGTCCGTGACAAGTCTAAATGTGACGATGGAGGGTTACATAGAGCGTCATAGTTTGAAGCTCAGAAGAGTTGGGAGTGAAAATGTGTTTAACCAGGCGACCCCTGCCACCAGGTGTTTCTGGGCAAACTACTGAACATTTAAATCCAGACTGCAGGGCTCAAAGAACCTCCAGGACACACATCCAGGTGTGTGATAAAGTGTTTCTGTACCTTAAAACCCAAAACAAAAGTGACATTCAAACCAAATGGAAATTGTGAAACGCAGTCACAAAGAGATTCATGAACGGTTGCGAGGGGTGACAGCGGCAGCAGAGATGCGATTGAGCCATTTATAGCAGATCCGGTGTCAGTCCCCAGCACATTAATGACATAGCTAACTGCTTCCCAATCAGAACCACACCATCTGCTATTACAGAAATCAAGCTGAAATGATGTCATGATGATGGTACATTTTACGTTCTTCTCGTACAAATATCACAATTATCGTGCAACTGGCAACACACACCTATGATTGGTTAAGAAATAGCTCCACGCTGATGGCTCCTCAACAAAAACGTTTTTAGTTTTTTACAATCTTACTTTTATTCAGCAAACTAGAGGAGGAGCTCGGCTAGCTAGCTATGCTCCCATTATTTGTGCTAAGCTAAGATAAAGCGGTCCTGGATCTGATGCTTCTGATCTTTTTACCAGACTCTGGGTAACTGCTTCACTAATGCTGGGGTATACTCGTGGCCACCCTCCACCTCCCACCCCAAGTTAGCTTGAGATCATTTTACTAAACAGCTTAAATAAAGAATACACCCCATGCCAGCGCAACATCAGCTACATATTACAGGTAAAGAAGGCCCCTGGTCAGTTCAGTTTATGTGGTGCACTCTACTAAACAAATCTACCTTTAGTCCAATTGCTGTTGGTCTGGTACAGTTTGCCCAGTTGGTAATACATTTATTATTATATTTGCCTTCAAAAGCTCAGCTCCATCATTTCAACCCTCATTGGTACACAAGGATAAATGATGCATATAATGAATTTAGAAGCCATGATACGCACAAGTGAACCTCGGAATGACTGTGCAGACATGCACACCAATAGTACTTCATTTTACGTAATATTCCAGGGTTTTCATCATTAACATGGAACATTTAGGCATGCATTCAGTACAAATCGACTTTAATAAACTCAGAAATACCGAAAAAAGACATCCTTCATCTTATATTAATCTAGTGGAACCACACATGCTAAACTCAAAGAGAGAACACTGTGTGCACGTCAACACGTTCAGCAACGACCTACCGCACGCACAAGCACGCACACGCGCGCACACACGCACACACACACACACACACACACACACACACACACACACACACACCTCATCTCCACCGTCTCCTCTCATATACAATTTAAAAGTACAAGAATAAGAAAAATACTCTCCATATTTTACAGATATTATAAAATGTTCTCTTACATTAAAAACATTTCCCAGGTTCTGAAGATCTCCCTCGTTTCATAATCTCACATTTACATTTCTATTTTACAGTAAATTACAGTTAAATAAACAAAATAAAAAAGGTTTTGTGTTTTGTGTGTGTGTTAAATCACGCTTTCTTCTAAAGTCCTCCAGCCGTTTGCTCGTAGCATTTTAACATTAAAATGCATTTAACATTTGACCCACTGATCAAAGTGGAGTGAACTGGCTTCATGCTGCATTCACACGTAATCAGGCAAACAGTGAGCGACACCTTCTGGATGGCACAAGAAAAAAGGATCAAATAAGCTGATGGAATTGCGGAGCGGCACAACGAAAACATGCACGATGATACGTGTTGCTATGGTGATGTCGTGTTGTTAAAAAAAGAGCTTTCTCTTAATATTCTGTTGCAAACTTTTTAAACGTTTTCCTTGTCTGCGTCTGCGGTTCCCGTTGTGGGCCTCGCCTCAGCGCCCTGGTTCCGTGGGAATGCAGCGCTAGTGTGGAGGACCTCAGGGTTCGGCTGGAGATGCTACATCTACTCCGGCCTCCATGGCAGCTCCGCCGTTAACGGGAGCTCAGTCCACGTTGTAATTCAGTGTGGCTTTGTGGCACAAGGCAGTAAAACTGCCTGTGCCAAAGCACACTGTATATTATCCATCGGGCTTACCCATAATAATAATAATAATAATAATAATAATAATAATAATAATCAGGTTTATCCAAAAGTTTGGCGCGCCTCTCCTCACACAGCGTTGCCAACAGCGGCGCGAAAAATACATCAAAATGTGCGGCCTGCTCGGGAATAGTGTGCAATCTATTTTCCGGAGAGATTTCGCGGTTTTCCCGAAAATTCACGAAAATCCCCAAAAACGGAGCAAAATTTCTCCATTCACTTGAATTGGGTTTCGGCGTGAAGAGAGCTAAAAAAACACTTAACTTTGGGCCCATATTGACTAGCCGTACATTAACGTAGAAACATGATTCAAAGTTTAAAACGTAGACAAAACGCTGCACTTTATTGAGCCAAAGGGACATTTTGATAGCTAGCACAGTTTTCATGAAGTCACAGATTAAGTTTCAGGAAAATTTTGGGTCCGTTTCAGATTTTATAATGGGTGTGTATTGCACGGCTCGTAAAGAGCTAGAGTGAGAGCATAACCATCAGAGTGGAGCGGAGCAGGAAAATATTCTGTGATTTTTCCAAACAAATTGCTCTAGCTCCCACAATTTTTACTCTTTATACACCATTTTTGGCCAAAAAGCTTGGAAATGTTGTGCTGTCGCACACAGATGTCTGTGGAATTCAACAGATTTACACATTTGGCTCAAAGAGCCACAGAGCGACATCAACTCCAACCAACTGCTCCATTAGACTCCATGTTAAATCTGACCACTCATTTCTCAAAGAAAGCAGACGGTACCAGTTTTGCATATTGCGCTGGAGCTCACATTTTAACACCACAAACATAAAAAACACATCTCCGCGTTTGCCAGAGTCTTATCTCTCTCACGGTATCCATATTTTATTGATTAGTCTCATGGTTTTGGTATGAAGGGCATATGTTTGACAGGTAGTTTTGTTGAAAATCACTGTTCACTCTCTCTCTTAATTAGCCTCTAACACACAGGTGCTCCAATCATCAACATGCACCCAAGCACACAGGTGTTTATATGAGCTCATTAGTGATGCTGATAAACACAGAGGCACTGAGACACACACACACATACACTCCTCTCCCTCTATCTCTCTGTGTGTCTCTCTCTCATACAGTCATTCAGGTCTTAGATATTTTTAGAGGACTTTTCCCCTCGCACCACCCCCCTCCCCCCATTTCAAGTTAAAAGCCCCACAGAATGAATTCTAACTGGAATGCTTGTGATGAAGCCTCTCATTTTAGTGTCAAACATTATGATTCTGTCTCCTCTCCCCCTCTCTCACCCACCCAGTCCCACCCTTTCAAAATAAAAGCCCCACAAATACAAGATTCAATCCAAGAGTATTAATCTAAAATGCAGAAAAGAGAATAGCGCTATCTCAATTGATCCTGAATGACACTACCGGTAACATTGGCGTGTGTATATATTGCGATTTCTTCGGGCAGCAGAAGCCACAATGTCAAAATTTCTTTAGGAATTTTCTATTTGTAATTTGAACTGCAGCAAGAGACAGTTTACATCAAGCTTTGCCGTACACACAGAGTAATACTAGGGTTTAGGTATTTGTCTGCAACAGGAAAATGCACTGGCCAACCAAACCTTTAATGTAACCTTTCAATGTAGGTTCAATGTCAATTTATGGTTGAGCTGTGAAACACACGGCGTGACGACCAGGAATTCAACTCTATATGAACGGGTCCAACAGGGGCTGAACGTGTTCACTAGACCGTGTTTATCTGTGAGGGGTTGGAGAGCAGGGCAAGCTTTGATGATACTTTGAAAAGGTTGTGGATCACTTAATCTCTATAAACACGCATACGAATGCAGAATCTGGAGGTAACGGGACAAGATTTTGGGATCAGAAGCGTTCTGCTTTCCGTTTGTAGCATTGGAACATGAAACAATCTTGTCGCTGACGCCGTCTTTTAACTCAAACTCCAGTTTTGCGTCTGAAGTTGTTAATCGCTCTGTAAACAAGCAAGTCTTGGCCCCGATATCCCTGATACCACCAGAGGGTGAAATCGTCATCATACCCATGGGCTCCGAAATTGTTGATCACTTTATCTGTGGGGGGGGGGGGATTTCTTTTTGTAAGTCACTGACCTTTCCGTCACAAAAGACCTCTCTTACGCACTGCTTCACTTCCACACAAGCTAACAGACGGTTGAAGAACTGTATGGTCATCTCTTCAATGCTTGTTCTCATGTTTGCTGTAATTTTCCTCAGTCTGTTTCTTAGATGTCGTCCTACAAAGCTATGTAGTGTGTCTCAAACTAGAGGAAAAAGCCATCAGTGACAAATAACTGGTTCGTTAGTATTTACTTAAAAGTTGAAATGCCACTTTAAAAGGACAACTTACCATAATCGTTGCTTTCAACCAGTTAAAAGTCTTGATTCTTTCAGCCTATAATGGGTTCAGTAGCCAAGTTTCCATTTAATTGTTGTGCAAATGTTGGTTACGTATGTCTGTAATCCGCCAGTTAACAGAAAAGAAAGTAAAGGTTGGGAACGGCAATCAAAACAAATCAGCAGGGCCGTCTAACCAGCTACGAGAGAAAAATTGAATTTATTGAGTGAAATGTTTGCAACGTCAGAATTTATTTGGCAAAAGTGTTTCCGTAACCCATTTACCTTTTCCAAAAAGGTAAAACCAGCTCAAGTGAGGGTAAAGAAACATCATTCACACAATTGAGGACGCTTTAAATGTTTCCGTTTTCTAACGCGAGACTCCAGAATGTTGAGTGGAAACAGGGTTTCCTCCCCCAGGGCACAAGGACTGTTCAGAGCAGGATTAGTCCAACTGGCAGACGACGCGAAACACAAGCACACCATAGAGCGCCATCATATTTCTTTTAGGGTGTTGTGATTTTTATTTCTGACAAATAATAAACTACTTGGATTCATAATTATCTGTCCATCTTCTGTTGCGCTTCATAAAGCCGATATTATCTTGTAAAAAAAAAACGTGACATTGATTCGGTTTGACCGAAAAATGTTTTGGTGTAATTGGAAGGAGAACGCGAGACGGAGGAGGAAAGTAAAGAAAGAGTGCAGTGCAGAGCAAGACCGCCAACACCTCGTAAGGCGATACGCCCAGAACGACCCGGCCTCACACACACACACACACACAAACACTGGTTTATATGGTCCAGATAGCAGTGACAGGAGTTTCCTTATTTTGACCCCTGCTCCATGATGCTTATTAGTGTGTTTGTGTGCATAACGCATGAGTGAGTTTGCTGCCCTTTAATTCTCAAATTTAGTGTGAAAATCATGAAATATAATCGCACATCACCCATTTTCCATTTCCTCCCAATCCTATTTTCAAAATAAATGTTGGTGAAATTATGATATATGTGATTCACAGTGTTTCTATATTTGCAATGCCAGAAGGTAACAGCTATATCTTAGCCTGACAATACCATAGAAGTGACCGTTTTAACCCATAGTTTCTCTTTATTTATACACATTTAAAAATCAAACCAATGAGATCATGATTATTATTCGACAGCTGATTTAGAGAAAAGAAAAAAAAAAATCTAAATTTAAAAACAAGAAATTTGAAAAAAGTATTGCCGAAATCCCTTTTGGGTCATTTTACTCTGTCTTGAATATATTTTGGTATGTTATTATTTCTAAAACATTTAGGGCAATACTTTAACGTTGCAAGTGCGACAACCAGTGCAAAGCTTTGTGACCTGCTATTTTGGTGCAAACGGGTCGGCTGAAGTGGAATATAGATTAGAAGGTGTGGGAGATAAATAAATACACTCTCAGCCAATCACATCATTGCTCTCGCAGCTCTGAAACAGCTGCCTTCTGATTGGCCCTATTCAAATCTGAATAATCCATGTGTGTGTGTCCTGATGCCTTCAGGTGTCGGCACCTTTTCATACAGTATAAAGCAGCCGTGAAGAACCACTCACATCCCTTTCTAGATAAATGCAGACAGATTTCATTTTGCAATGCACATATTTAAAAAAAATTATAAATCCTGCAAGTATTAACTTTGCTTGTGTCCATTAAAATCCCCATAATGGCAAACAGACGTGGGCAAAGTCCGGAAACTACCAAACCGTTGGAGCGCTGTTTGCACTGGTCGTTGTGCTGCCAAGAAAATAGAGCCCTGCCCATTTAACTCTGTACCGTTCTGTCACCGTCTTGTTGTGGTGAACAAGTCGTCAGTCCTCCAGCTAATAGTGATGTTTCTGATTGGTGCTGCTGGAGAAGAGGTGATTTTTCTCCAACGTGTTGACATCAAACTGACTTATGGCTTTGACAGGAGCTCTCTGCTCTCTAAAGGTCTCCACGGATTGGCTAATACATTATGGCATTTAATCATTTCCTTCCGTTGACTATAAATTATTGTTTTGAAGCTGATAAATCAGCTTTGTACATTACCTCAGCCGCATGAGGCAGACCTATAAAAAGTGTGGTTATGCCGGGAGATTGTGAAAACACATGATCCGCCAAGGCTAGCTAGCGCTAAGAAGCTAGCAGAACCTTCTGTCCCGTATCTCTGCGTTGCAGGAGCACAGCCATCTGTCGTTGTCCTGGTAACCGCACCGCGCGGGTGTAACATCTCAGAGTCCCAACTGTCACAGGGTCGCTGTCAATGTCGCCACGGCTACAGTGTGATTATGTTGCCGTCTTCTCTCATGCTCTCTTGACTGCTGCTAGACGTGTGGGCGGGGTTTCCGTTGTGATTGGACAGCGCCGTCGAGCTGTCACTCAGGGACGCTCCGACGCTATTGGGCAACGAGACGCTCTGTGGGAGGGGCCGAGCCGCGGCCGGGCTGTGCGGCCTGCCGCCGGCCGAGTCTCTGTTGAGGTTAGTGTTGTTGCTGTTGGTTACCAGGTGGGAGTCGTAGGGCGTCAGGCAGTCGTTCTCAAGAATGAGGTCGCCGTCGTCGTCGTCGTCATCGCTGTCGCCCTCGGCAATGCTGTTGCTGTGGTAACAACAAACGACAGGACAAATAATGATTATACAACAGTTCCTACACCTGAACAATGCAAGTCCAATATTCTCTCTTTTAGCTCCGTTTTTGGTCTCCACCATCTCTTGAGGGAAATATGTTCCTTTTTAGCTGCTAAATGCTCCACTATGGTCACCTGCTAGCAGTGGT
Organism: Anarrhichthys ocellatus; assembly: GCF_004355925.1. Classification (NCBI taxonomy): domain Eukaryota; kingdom Metazoa; phylum Chordata; class Actinopteri; order Perciformes; family Anarhichadidae; genus Anarrhichthys; species Anarrhichthys ocellatus. The sequence continues at coordinate 953,662 of NW_022280071.1, forward strand.
GTATAGTAACGAAGTAGAAATACTTCGTTACTGTACTTAAGTCATTTTTTTGGATATCTGTACTTTACTTTACTATTTATATTTCAGTTGACTTTCAGTTTTACTACATTTTGCAAAGAAAACTGATACTTTTACTCCGATACATTTCCCCTGAAACCTTCGTTACTCGCTACAAAATCAAATCTATCTTTAGAAACAAAATGAATCATGAGACCAGCGTCGGGGACTGTGGTGGAACAGAGACTGCAAGCAAGCAGGTTTGGCGAATCAGTGGTCCTAGCTTGCAAGTTAAATCATTGGTTAATCACGTTAATGCGCAATTGCAAACAAGTGCTCTCAAAGCCGCGGTGTTTTGATTCCCAGTGATGCCCAGGATGCTATATGCTACAGCTAGCGGGCGACTACATGAGCAGAATTCCACTCTACGATGACTAATTTCATGATGGAAGCAGAAATGGAAGCACCTGCTACTCCCGCAACAAACGATGGTGGTGATGAAGACCAACACCCGTGGATCGCTAGCGAGTTAGTGAGCTGAGGAAGTGTTGACAGTTGTGAGATTTTGTTGATTTGAGTTATCTTAGCTATAATCATTGCAGCACTAGTTGGCTAACGTTAGCTAACTTAATGTTAGCCAACATAACGTTAGCTAGCCACCACACCATAGGATTGACAGGAGCCGCGAGAGCGCAGCATTAGGGAAATCCTTCCCAGCTGTGCGCAAACTGTGAAGCTGAACACACCTCTACCTGCCTCAGCGGCCTGTGAAAGGCTATTTAGCATCGCAGGACTAGTCTTCAGCCCAAGAAGAGCGAGACGGAATTCTCGCAATTTTGAAAACCAACTTTTTTTGAAGATGAACAGGACATTTTTCAGTTTCAAGTAATGACTGGGTTGTTACTTTCGGTGCTGCTTTAGTATTGATCATGTTTTGATATTTGAGTCATTTTGTGGATGATCAGATGGAGTTATGATGGTAGCAGTCGCCCAATTGCAGATTCAGCTTGAGCAAAACCTTTGCCTATTGTGTTCAATTCAGGCCCATAGGAGTTTACAAGGCAGGTGTCCTTTCTCACAACACTGACCTGATGCATCAAGTGGATATTTGTTGCTGAACACAATATTATGCATTTGCCCTCTACATCCTCTAGTCGGAATGAGCATACTTATAAACGCACTGTTACAACTCCTTCATAGTGTCATATTGCTTTACGGAGAATTATGATGATAAGTTCATAGTAGATGCAAAAGTATACTTATGTACAATATGTTATGTTGAACATTGTTGCTCCTGGATGGATCACAGCCAACCCAATTATTTTCAACACAGCTCCATGTCCTTGGTCCTGGTGGCCACAGCACTTAAAAGAATAAACTTCATAATTCTCAAAATTCTGACCCTTTGCTTTTTTATTAACAGCATTTACTTGTACTTTTACTTTCAATACTTAAGTACATTTAATATCAGAAAACTACTTTTGATACTTAAGTACAATAAATATCAGCTACTTTAAGACTTTTACTTAAGTAGTATTCTAATAGGTGACTTTTACTGGAGTCATTTTCCAGTAAGGTATCTTTACTTTTACTCAAGTATGGCTTTTGGCTACTTTATACACCACTGCCTGCTAGCCTGTGTGTGTCTGCTGTTTGCTGCTGAGCAGGTAGTGTACAGTGGGTTGATCTGAGCTTTTAAACTGAAAACAGCTGCCTGCTGCTGCTGGAGACCAGGTTGATGAAAACAGTGAGACAAACCCAGAACAGCAAAGTTGTGAGAAACCAAAACAATGAGCTAAAAGACTCCGTAGATCCGAGGGGAACTGCAGAGCTGAAGCTCATTGTCTGTGGGTTCTTCTGCTGCAACACCCCCTGCTTGACTTTGGACAATATGGGTATTTGAGTTTTAAAAAAAACCTCTCAATTTATAACGCAAATGAACGCTGGAATAAAACATTTAAGAGGCAGTAGCTTGGCCTCTAGTTTGCAGAGTGCATATTAATAACCATAAGCGTTCATAAAGAATACGCACAGGGTCACAGTTACGTTTACGCTTTCATGTCCTGAACGATGGAAGGTTTGTTAAAATGTTAGACAGTGTTTTTTGACTCAGTAACTTTGGTGCAAAAAGCAGGCCCTTGATCATGGCCACGTCTCACCTCGCAGTGATGGGGTTGCTCTGGGAGGCGGGGCTTGGTGAGTCATGTGACAGGGCGGAGTTGTTGGATCCAGCTGAGCCCACGGAACCAGAGTTGCCCATTGAGGTTTTGCTCCCGCGATGCACCACGTTGTTCCTCTGGTTAGCCGGCTTGACAGTCACAATGAGATTGTGACTGTTTGCCACCATCATGTCTGTAACCTGAAATGAGACTTTATTTACTATAATACAACACAAAACCTGTGAGAAAAGCCCAGAATTAAAAGCACTGTATTACTGTATACTATGCTGAACTGCTTTCACAATAAAATATCAGCTTTTGGTAACCTTTCATAACAGCAACAAAAAAACCCTCTTAAATCCTTGGCAGATCTCCATACACGGTTCATTTTGGACACTGAATTTACCTGATCCAACGATTTTCCTGCTACATCGATGCCGTTGACCTCGAGGATCTCGTCATTAACTCCCAGCAGCCCTGTGCTTTCTGCTAGCCCACCGCGTACCAGACGAGATATGAACACCCCAGGGACCTACAAGATGACAGAAGAGGAAAATTGTATGTTACATCTGGACATCCACATCAAATTTATGACGCACTCAGACAGGTCCAAATATTTTTTAACAAGTTCAGTAATTAAGTTGACATTAGGGTCAGGGTATTATTCAAGACAGACAACCCAAAAATGTCTATGGTTTTACTCCCATTAGAGCAATAAAATGAAGTGCCCTCAAAAGTTTAATCCTCCAGATTAAAATATCACGTAATATTTCCAGAGATGTATGAAATTAAATAGCTGATCACACCTTCTCCACGCCCTGTGGTGTCACGCGCACGCTCACGCCGTCACGGATGTAGAAGCCCAGTGGCTTGTGGGTGCCGTGCTTGTGGAGTCGCACGCGTCGGTGTGTCTCGGGTAAGATGTCCACGTCAATGATGGATGAGATCTGCCGGAAGTTCTGCGGCAGGCCAATCATGAGCCCCGGTCTGCTCTTTGAGTGGGTGGAGCCTGAGCCGCTGGTGCGCAGTCCGGTTAAGCCAAGCCCCTTTTTACGCCTCTGGAGGGAGTTGGTGGCAAAAATGACAGGTTCGCCCTCTAAGAGAAGACACACAGAAGGATGGAGGGGACAGTTAGTAATCTAAAGTGTGGCGCTTTAACAAAAAAACACAACATTTACAAAATGACATTCAATTCAATGGAATATTTCAACAGTCTGGGAAACTTGCGATTGAAACGTAAGTAATAGAAAAGTCAAAAGTAACATAAAATCCTTGTGTACCTGGTAGTTCATGGACTCAGCACTCTGTGCTAGCATACAGAACAGTAGTGTATGATAGCCTAGAGCAGGGGTAACTAATAGGCGGACCGTGGTCCGGATCCAGACCCAGACGCTGTCCTATCCAGACCCGGACGTATAACTGATGGATAATTGAGCATTATACATTTTGGCAGCACACTTCTATTTTAACCTGCACAGCTTTTCTAGCCTTTACGGCACTCAGTCAGCAGTCCAGGAAATACACCAACAAATACATGCGTTGTAAATCATCTCACGTGACGCTACTCAGCCAATCGAATATCTGTA
>NW_022280071.1:982403-989591 GCF_004355925.1 Anarrhichthys ocellatus
AAATATATATATATATGAAGCCCCAGAAGGCACAGTGTTAAACCCCCTCTAAACTCTGTGTGTCTCTCTCTCACACACACACACACACACACACACACACACACACACACACACACACACACACACACCATTATTGTAGGCTTCCTCATTTCCCAAACATATGGGACCAACCCAGTCCATTAATACAGTGAGACACCCACAGTCGGATTAACATTATAATCTCATGTAAATCCGACAGTATTGTTCAGACTGTCAACTTTCCTAAATTTCATTTCAAATCTAGGAAAGTTCATGTCACAGACGCGCAGTGGGACTTTCAAAATAAAGGCGTATCTCAAAGATGATGATATCTATATATATTACTTGGCATTGGTGATAATGGATCGTTGATCCTTGAATATATATGGACCTGTCTGCGGCGTTTGACACAGTGAACCACCAGATCCTCCTCTCCACCCTCGAGGGGATGGGCGTCTCAGGCTCTGCACTCTCCCTGTTTGCATCCTACCCGACAGGTCAATCCTACCAGGTGACATGGAGGGGGGCCTTGTCGGAACCACGCATGCTGACTACGGGGGTTCCACAAGGTTCAGTCATGGGCGCCCTTCTCTTCTCGCTCTACACAACATCTCTAGGTTCTGTTATTCGCTCGCATGACTTCTCTTACCATTGTTATGCCGATGACACCCCGCTGGTCTTTCATTTCCCCCCCGGTGACAGTCAAGTGGAGGCACGCATCCAGCTTACCTTGTATGCCGACATAAAAAAAAAAGAGTTCATCTATCTATATGGATGTGTATGACTTGCAAGAGTATCATAATCCGAACAATAACACAAGACATGCTTGGCTGACATCTCGAAGTGGATGGCGACACACCACCTCAAGCTCAACCTGGAAAAAACCGAGCTACTCTTTCTCCCAGGGAAGGGTTGTCCGCACCGATTGACGATACCGTGGTTACACCAACTCGGACTGCGAGGAATCTGGGTGTGACCCTGGATTTCTCAGCAAACATTGCATCGGTTACACGCTCCTGCTCGACAACATCAGGAGGATTCGCCCCTTCCTCACTGACGAGATGGCGCAGGAGCTCATCCAGGCTCTTGTCATCTCCCGCCTGGACTACTGAAACTCACTACTTGCCAGAGCCCCGGCGTCGGCCATCAGACCTCTGCAGCTTGTCCAGAAAGCTGCAGCTCGCCTGGTGTTCAATCGCCCCAAGTTCTCCCACACAACTTCCCTTCTCCGTTCTCTACACTGGCTCCCTGTAAGAGCTCACATCCAGTTTAAGACTCTGGTGCTAGCCTACAGGGCAGTGAAAGGAACAGCTCCTTCCTATCTCCAGGCCATGGTCAAGCCCTACACCCCCGCCCGACCACTTCGCCTCGGGGCGATTGGTTGCCGCGTCGCTAAGAGGTCCCTGCGGTTGATCGACCCACGGCTGTTTTCTGTCCTGGCCCGACAGCGGTGGAATGAACTCCCCACTGACGTCAGGACAGCAGAGTCGCTGCCCATCTTTCATCAGGCTGAAAACTCACCTCTTCAAGATGTACTACCCTGAGCCTTCCACTCAGCACTTATTGTATTTGTATTAGTTTGTTGCACTTATTGTATTCATATTAGTCTGTTGCACTTATTGTATTTGTTTGTTTCTGCACTGCACTTTTGCTCTAGTTTATACTCTTAGATGCTTGTTCAAAAAGGAGATGCACTTATGCATTCTGGTGACTAGTAGTTCTCTTGAATACCTACGTTGAATACACTTATTGGAAGTCGCTTTGGATAAAAGCATCTGCTAAATGACTGTAATGTAATGTAATATATCGATCTATCAAGCTGGTCAATGTGTGTTTTTTGTAAAACTGGATAGTGTATGTTTATGTACTACAATGCAATTAGATCAGATGTTCATACATCTGTGGAATTCTGTCTTCGTGAGAACCAATCACGAGTTTTAACCTTTTACCCTGGTCTTCGCATTTTCAAGCAGCGGCCGTGTTGATTGGTCGGATCTTCATAGTGAGGGTTAAAGTTATGAAGGTATAGTTGTCGGATAGGTTTAGGGGGATAGCTAACGAATGCTAACAAAGAAGGGTACTCATAAATACAAATATTAGGTGTGCGTGTGTGTTTAGAGCCACATTTGGTTGTATATTTACGCACTGCGGACCCAAAAAGCTTGATAACATATACGGATAATGTCAATAAAGATCTGTATTTCACGAGCTCGAAGAAAATTAAAGTAAACTTAGTGAAATGCTGATATGTTCTAACTATTGGGGCTGAGTTTATTGATATGAAGGCCGTTCATCCCGGCAGACGCTGAGAACAATAAATAACTACTGCTGCCTGGATGAAACACGGAGTGCTGGCTGATTCATCGACAGACTGTCTGACCTGTATCTGAAATGATCTCATATGATCTGCAGCTGTCATGAGCGTGTGTGTGTGTGTGTGTGTGTGTGTGTGTGTGTGTGTGTGTGTCAGAGCATGCTCACTCCGTAGTGCCCACCATCTGGAGCCCAATAGGCTGCCATATGGCTGAATCCAGTGCAGGTCTACAATGGGCGTGTGTACAACAGAGAGAGACAGAGGAGACACTTCATGCTGTGAGGGGCAAGGCATTAACCCTTACCTCATATTCACCACAACAACAACAAAAACAACAACTGGAAAATACAATGTCAGGCTTCCCTTTAAGACAAACTCGTTTCAGTTCATGGGCCACGTGCAGCGAGATTTGGCATAATAACCTCCAAATGTTTCCCTTTTGGAGGGTACTGAAGAAGTACAAGTAAGCCTCCATTCATAAAGAAGTTCACAGTTAATGAACAATCCGTTTACAAAACAGATGATGAACACTGATTTCTCAGCCACGACTAAAAACTGACAGGTGTTGCCTCATACCTGCCAACAATTCAGTCATCTTCTCTGTTCACTCCGGCAAGTGGAGGAGAGCTCTGCACCCTGCAGCAGTGTCTCCTCCTTCCAGGAGCCTCGCTGCCTCACTGGTCCCCACTGGAGCCAGCACCGACACCACGTTGCTGGAGGCCCAGGCCGTATTGCTGGGCCCGCTGGAGAGAAGGGAGGCCCTGGAGAACCAGGACTGGGCGGGGCAGACTGTCAGACCCTGCTGTGGTAACATTTGAGGTTTTCTAAAGGACCTGTGGTGCTCGGAAACACTACCGCTTTCATCCACAGAGACCGCCAAAATCAACACAGAATTAAAATTCCTTCTAGTAGCTCGCATCAATGTAGATTCTAAAATGTCGTTTGCCATCCCAAACCATTACCAAGGAAACACTAAGGGATGTACCTAATTTAATCATTTGCACATCCCTCTTCTACACACCTTACTGTACTCTCCAGTGTTAATAAACAAGCCACACAGTTCTCATTCACTTGTAGCTCGACTGTGTGAACCTAAATCCACCAATGGCTTTTACCTTAGACAACACAAACACAATTATTCTGCTATGGCACTGAGAAGTTGCCAGGTTGGATAGGAGGACTGTACCTGACACGTATGTGTGTGTGTGTGTATGTGTGTGTATTATGGGCGTCAGGCAAGTGAGCCCACTAAACTAGAAAATGTTAAACTAGTTCAACAAAAAAAAAGTCCAGTTAAACATGTTTTATGTCTGTCATAATGCAATATGATTGGCACGACTACAACAAAAAAAATCCCACAAATGAAAATACTACATTAACCTATTCAAAATGAATAGGTTTTAACATTGTTTATGGTGCTTAGCATGACTCGTCAGTTGAGAGCCCACCTGGCCTTCACTATAGCTCTATGTTCAGTGACCTAGTGTTTTTTAACAAAAACAAAAGTATGCAAACTGCGCCATCAGACTTTTCAAATGAAACAAAGCGCCTCAAAGACGAATTCAAGGCGAGTTACAATTCATGTAACGTTACATTAACAACGACTCCAAAGTGTTGTCGTTGTTATCCCGATCCTGAAATACACGTTGTGTTTTTGTAATGTTTAAATGTGAAGTACGTGGGATTAATTGTCTTGTCTCAGAATTTTTTGCAGCGAGGAAATCAAAAGTTTGGAGAGCTTCCTGTCTCTTCACTTCTCTCTCTGTCTTTTGATTCGACTGCAGTCACAAACAGTCGGATGATGAGTCATCAATGACTTAAAAACTGACTTAAAAAAAAAAGAAGCTTGTATTACTCATTACTTATTTACTCATTCATGTATTACACAGTAGTAACAGTTTTATGACTTTACTCATCACTTGTCTTTCAAACCCATTTCATAGGTTATTTGTTTTGTTCCAATATGAAATACAGAAAAAAATATTTTGTGAATGGCTGAAACAATACTATGTTTTTGGGATTATAAATGCAAACTATGAATATGTGTCATAATTCAGCATTTCTGAAATATATTACTTATTTTTTATATCTTATATTTTAGGGTGTAAAATGTCAAAATGGCCTGGTTACACCAAGGGAAAAGTCAGCCTATTAATGGCTCGATATGCTGAAACTATTAGTTAGGGTTACCTAATATTACACTACTGCTTATCGGTTCGGTTCCTTATCGACGCTCTTATTGGTTCTTTTGGGAGAGAGAAAACAAGCCAATTAAGAAAATAATTGCTTTATTATTGTTGTGTGTATACAAATAGTCCAATTGCCAAACAATTAGGTAAGTGATTAGCTTTAATTCATTAGCCTGTTCTTATGATCAAACTCCGTATGGCGTCGCTAACGTTACCTGCAGTGGACGAGGACGGACGGCTGCTCCACAAACAGTAGAAAACTGAGCATTTCTGCACATTTATGTTCTGTGTGTTGGTCACATGTTGTGATAAACTGCTGCGGTTACCTTTCTTACCTTTGAGGCTTTTATTGTGTTTGAGACAACGAGAGTTCTCAGCATCTACTCGAGTAAAATGTAGCCACACTCTGGATTTGTTTTGATCTCTCTGCTGCGATGTGTGTCTCACGCTGTACTGATCTGCAGTCAGTGTGTGTGTGTGTGTGTTGGATGAACAGTGAAGGTTAGTAAGTAATTGAAAGTAGAATTTCTCTCATCTCTGCATCAGTTGCGCCCCTCCATCTCCTCTTCCCTCCTCTCCCGGTCAGAGCGTTCTGTGCCGGCGGCGCCAAAAGCGACAAACCAAACATTTACATGTCTTCCTTATGTCACAAGTCCCACTGTATCTGCTCATTCCAAATGCTGGACTCATTTCATCTCATTAGACGGATTACAGTGATGGCAGGGCGTCAAGACAGACAGACGGCAAACCACTTCCTCTCCAGACTCTCCTCCACTCCCTGCTTCTAGGGTATAAATATTTGATTGGCCTCCCCCTCTCATCACGTTGTACACTAGATATTTTCAGCCGACCACAGCTGGCTCTCCTGGGGGCGGGGGACTTTGCCACTCTTATAGAAATGCATTCCTCTTTACGTTTATAGACACAAGCATGTCAGCAACGGTGCCAGTGTCCCGCCTGTATATTTGCGTACGGGTCCTGGTGTGTTATTTCTGGAAAGTCATTTCTGCGGTGCACTACTGGCAGAAGAAGATAACAACCCCCCCATTTCATCATCACCTCCTCTTTTTTCCTCCTCTCCTTCCACCTGCTCTTCTTCCTCTAGCTCCGGTTTCTCTCTTTCATTTCACGCACGCACGCACGCACGCACGCACACACGCACGCACACACGCACACACACACACCTCTTTTATCCGTATCTCAAAGCTCGCGGTACCTTTCCCCTCAAACAGAATGCTACATTAATCTGCCGACTAAAAATACTTCCCCAGCGACGTCATTATGTCATGGATTATTTCACAGAAACATTACTGCTGAACTTTTGGTTACAGGACAGTTGTTTTGACTTAATGAATCATTTGCACAAAAACAACCATATGATCAAGACAAGTTACAGATAAAAGCCATTTTTACCACTTCAGTCAGAAGAGAGTTGCTCCAGTCTGACACCAATATTGGATGATAATAATAATAATAATAATAATAATAATAATAATAAGGCATGCAAACTCATGGTGGTGAATCATATGCCTGTAAATATAGTTTCCCACTTCCAAGAAAAAAGATTTTACTTTCAAAAAAAGTATGCCATTGGTGACGTAGGAGTCCTATTTCTCTCCTTATTCCAAATTTCTTTTATTTATTTGAACTATCTAATTGTATTTTTTTAACAGGATTAACACAAATATCGATACTTCTTTATCAAATTTAAAGTCAACCAGAATAATAAAATAATTGTGTATTCCACTGTATGAGCAATGAACGGGCACAAGTCACCAGAAGCTATAAAACTTAAAAGCATCTCTTACGCTATGAAATTAAAAATACCAAAATGCATGGATTAATACAAAAATTAAACATGTAGGAGGAGTTTCACTTTGGCTACTTGCCAATATAAATGCCAATCCAAGTTCAAATACTCATCGGATCTGCACAAATGACGCGAGGTGACCTGTTGTGGATTCAACACGGAGAACAAGTTGGCATCCCTGATATCATTTACAATAACAACAATAACTTTATTTTACAACTTATTTTTGTTATTCTCTTACTTGTTTTTGATTGACACACATGATGCATCAACGTGGAGAGAGTCAGGGTAATGAGTCGCGTCGCAGCACAGAACCCCAAGCAGTTACTATGAGGACTTGGTGCCTTGCTCAAGGGCGCCTTGGCAGTGCCCAGGAGGTGAACTGGCACAACTCCAACTGCCAGTCCACACTGGACCGGTCTGTCGATACATACGGACTGAGGTACTGCCATCAGGCCTGTTTGGAGCTACTTACTTAACTGTGATATCATGAACATATTTCATTCTCATTTTTTTAATTCCTGTTCAAGTTTAGACAAATCTTTAACCACATTTAAAATGTTTCACTTTCTTCCACTGTGATACTAACACAGTATGAGACTGTAGTACTCCTGCAAGCTGTTGCCATGGCTACCCCTGTCATACTACAGGTTGAGCCCGTTACCTTAATTGCCACTGTGGTACTCTGGCAGAATTGTAACCACGGCTACCACTGTAATACTAACACAGGATGAGACTGTTACCCGGGCTAGTACTGTTGCAGATGGATGTAATTCACATACTGTGTACTAGACATCACCCTCCTCCATGTAACACACACACACACACACACACACACACACACACACACACACACA
>NW_022280071.1:989601-997207 GCF_004355925.1 Anarrhichthys ocellatus
CACACACACACACACACACACACACACACACACACACACACACACACTGGTGGCAGTGAATGGAGCCGATATGATTGATGAAGTCTTTTAGAGTACGATAATCCCACTCAGTGGCTAATGGATTACAACACCAGATGGGCTGCTATCACTCTCTCTCACACACTCACACACACACACAAAGTGCAAACAAACACAAAGACCACCAGCGTGAAGGTCGGGGATGACTGTTAATAGTATGAATTTGAGGACGGAGAGAGCGAGAGGGGCACACGTAGAAAGAGGGAGAACAAAATGAATGCTCAGTCGGAAAGATTTTTACAACCTTGCAGAGCCACACATTCACTTAACACAGCAAGACGTCCTGAGAGCACGGTGCCATATTGTAACAGGGACGCAAAAACTTCTGTGAATAATTTAAGATGACAGTGATAACATCCAGAAAACCCTTTGAAAATAAATGTATCACCAGCGCTATTATTATACTATATTCTTCATGTATCCTGATTTTCCCTGTGTGAGTCTCTCCATTCACGTGGATGTGACGCATAAACAGGATCAAACTTGAAGGATGAAAGTTGAAGTGATCGGGTGAGTGAGATTTCACGTCCTAATCCTCACTAATGAGGTGCAAGCTAGCCTCGAAAGCACAACGGAGATTGAATTACGCCGTTATTTTCAAAATGCAACTTGTGAGTGTGTGAGTGTGTGTGTTTGAGACTTTACCGGTTTTGGATTTCTGCAACATTTCTCCATGTTTTGGCCGAGGAGCTCGCAGCTTATAACAGGATGTTAAAAACCAAAGTGCATGTCTCCGCCTCTCCTTTCTCTCTCCCACACCACGGAGTTAATCTGATTAGACCAGCAGCTGTCTGCGATTCTGTGGCAACAATAGCGGCCTGCTAAGCAGCAGATTAGCATCGTTACATCATGAATTATGCAAGACGTGGAGACAGAGACGCGGCGAGGAGAAGGCTTGAGCCGGGAGATGACGATCATTCAATAATAATAATAATAATTTGGTCAAATAATAACCGAGCAGGAGTAGAAGATAGGCGGGGACGTTTGTTTTATCACAGCCAACCGTCATGTGCCACAGAACTAGGAATTCTTTATTAAATCAAACTCACAGTATGTCCGAGGGGTATACAACATGGTCGGCTGACATCATTATTGGCCGAGACAGTTGAAAACTACTCTCTCTGAATGTGGATGAGGTTTTGTTTTCTACTATAAGAAAGAAATGAAATGAAAGTGAAATGAGGATGCTCACTATCAAATATTCGGTTTGGCATTACAAAGGTAGACCACCAGAGACATTACAGCAGCCCCATGTGATGAGTTTGATTGATCTCGGTCTCGGGTAGTTTACTCTTATTGTTTCGCCTTCATTGCATGTGTTGACTGATGTTAAGTGATCGTTCAGGTTAGTAAAATCCTTTGTCTTCGTCTTCGGGTTGCTGAGCTGCTGACACTGTAAACACAGCCGTGTGAACCAAAACTCACTTTAAAAAGGGTGAAGTGCCTCTCCATTACAGGAGGACCAGTAAAAAACACAAGGTACTGGAGCTAAAATACCAGTATTACCGGGGAAAGGATGAAAAAACGTGGGTCACACGTCAGACGGAATTAAAATCAGTGACCTCACTGACCACCTCCCCATCACCCCCACCCCCCTCCGAGAGAAATCAATCCAGGCCAAATGGGTTGTTAGAGCTTAGTGTTTACTTTGATACTGAACGGAACTTGAACAAAATCTAAGAGTGGCTTATTGAGAAAGGCTCCTTTTCCTCATATTAATAGCCACACCATCAGTGATCCACATTCACTTAGAACAAAATCTAAATGTCATTCGTTAGCTCGGGCTGCTGTCAACCAGAGGAAATCAATCTACTCTGCATGTTATCTCTAGATTAACTAAATCGAGTGCACTCCACCAAGTAGCCGAAATGAGTTATAAATAAACATTAAAAAAAGCTATTTTCAGCATATTCAATTATTTTTAACCTCGTTATTTTATACTTAAATGACAACAACAGCCTCAAAGCTGACCACCTGCCCATTTTAATATGATTTCCGGAAAAATGCAACGAGCCGTCGAAACTGATGCGGGATGCACCTGTTCAACGTATCCTCATGCAACGGTTCAACATGCATAAGGACTTATTAAAATACATTTCTGGCTTCACGGAAAACAACTCAGTCAGGTTTAAGTAACGGTCATAATTTGAGTTCAAATAACTGCAGATGTTATGTCACAAATAAATACATGTTGATTTCTCCTTTCACGGTCTCCTGGGTGAAAGAGCGTTTTTTGTTTGTGTTATAGAAAACATAGAAATGTCAAATACTAAAAACAACTACAACAAATGAGACCAAATAAATGGGAATGTATGCTACCCTTCCATATTTGATTCAATGTTATAAGTAGACTACAATTATCAGAACAATACAGGCTGTACTGTGGATAGAAAATCGACAACAGATAGCCAGCCAGCTCATTTCTGAAGCTGAAGAATAACAAAAAGTTTCAACATCCACATCTGAGCTCTGCTGATGAAGACACTGTAATACAGTCAAAACAGCCATCACAGTGAGTGGTTGGTATTCTTTTGTCAACTGCTATTTCCAAGGCCAAGAATGATACTTTAAAGCTTAACAGAATATGAATTCAACACTTCCACTGTGTTCTCCGACACGAACTCTGAAGTGATGCTGTGTCTGACAGTGTCTCTGCTCCTCTCTTTGCCGTCTAATGAAGTAGACATGGAAAGAAAGAACAAACAATCCACGAACTACCCAGAGGGAGAGCTGCATGAAAGCAGAGAATCATCAGGTGGCGTTGCGTTTAAAGAACAAAACCTGTTTGATGTGGAGAACAAGGAACCTTCCCCTGCAACTGTGCACAGCCCCTGGCTCACACACACACACACACACACACACACACACACACACACACACACCAGCAAACAATGCTTGAAAGCAAGGAGGGACAGCCCACAGGTAGAGCAGCCTGTTGTATGAGAGAGCCTTTAATCGTCTTACCTTTCTTGGTGATGATGATGCGGAGCAGTGGGTTGGCCGCCGACACGGCCTTGTGGTAATTGTCGTCGTTGTTGATGGGGAGGAGGTCCCCGTGGACGTCGGCGTATCCCAGCAGCACGTCAGCGCCGGGGATGCGGTGGATGGTCTGGAGGAGGCAGTAGAACTCCTGGAAGCCGCCGGGGCCATTCCTCTTCAGGGCGAAGCGGCGATACTCCGCCTCGAACTGGAGGAGACAACCAACGCGAGCGTGAAAACGGGGCTTCCCACTCCCCCCTCCCAGATGCTCCTCAGTTTAGGATCGACTTGTATAATCGAATACACTTACAGACATTGACAGTTTGCGATTTCATTTGAGAAGCACTCGTACGGACAGATTCATTCCTAAATGTATAGTCGCCATAGAAGCCGGCACGAGGCAGGCGTGGTGACTGTCACAAATAGTTCACTGATAGAAGCACTACAACATGTCGGAGGATTTTACAAAGGCGGTCAATTAGTTTTAAGACACAGGAGGTCTTAAAAATCTTCATCTGAGAAAATACTTTGCAGCCAACAGTTAACAGGATATTCAACCTCTGTTTCATTTAAATATTGACTTGTTTCTTTGCAGGGCTCGTATAAAAGGCAAAAAAGTAGGCCATGAATATGAGATAAATGATTACAATCCCTCTTCGGCATTGTTGAGGTTGGTTTCATAGACTGTACATAATAAGTGCACGTAGTCATCGGGATGTCACTCATTGGTTTGTGGACTGCCGTTTTGAAGCCTCGAGTTCGGCGATTTGGCCGTCGCCATCTTGGATTACGGCCGTTGTCTTTTTTGCAGCTGATGAACAGAAGTGACCATATTTGGAATGTGGAGGAGTGACGTAGTGACACCGGATACGTCTCTGGTAGCAGTAGCGACCTATCAATCACAGTAAGCCCGCTCGACTCTAAATGGACCATAATTTACGAAATGGACATCATGCTGTATTGAAGAAGACTTGAAACTAGAGATTGAGACCATAAACTCATGTTTACAATGTTTACTGAGGTAATAAATCAAGAGAGAAGTAGAGTCATTTTCTCATAGACTTCTATACAACCAGACTTCTTTTTGCAACCGGAGGAGTCGTCCCCTGCTGGTTAGTAGAGAGAATGCACGTTTTAAGACACCTCTGCATTGGCTTCACTCAGCAGAACCGGAGGTTGCCACCTGGTTTCAACTGACAATAATATTGCGTAATCCGGCATTAGTCTGACCTTTTGAACTCTGGTCAAGTCGGGCCTGTCCTCAGCTCAAGGGGAGGAAAAAAGCATCTTTCATTGACAGCTGCCAGCAGGACGTATGCTGGGTTTGTCCTTTCCAGGATATAAAATGCCTATTGTTCTCTGGAGCTGGCAGGACAGGTACTGCATGTGTGCTCCACACATGCAGCTTATAATTAAAGGGCACCGTGTGCACTCTCAAAGTGTTTCACAATTTCACATGGAAGAGGTCAATGGCCTTGTTTCAAAGGTATACTGTGCGTTTGTAACGCACACATACCAGTAGTTAGTGCAGAGGTGTGATTGCAGCACACAAGAAACATTTTGTCTTGGGTGGGGAGCTAATTACAACACTGGAAATACTCCAGTCTAGTTAAATGGATTATTGTAGGGAAAGGCGGGTTTATGTTATTATGTAAATGGCTTAACAGGAACGTTATCTCACTCACTGTGTTGGTATGCAGCGCTGCACACAAGTAAATGGAGCCATTATTAATGCCACAATGGAACAGCGACAGCCTGTCTTATTCAGATTATGATGAAAATATGATAATGAATCACCAGTGTGATTCATTGCTGATCAATTCCTCATGTCAAATCTTGTTTTTTTTCCCCTCAAATAATACACTAAAAATGTGTGCAGGAGGACGGCGGGCTCTGCCTCCAATCACATCACAACTCAGACTTCAGTGTGAGACTTAACTTGAAGACGGTCAAACACTAGAAAAACTGTGCACTGAAAACTAACTGCTCTTTCTAATAACCATCAGGGGGTGACTCCTCTGGTTGCAGAAAGAAGTCTGATAAAAGCAGTGTATACTTTTAGGGCGTGGCTACCTTGTGGTTGACAGGTCTCTGCCGCTACCATAGCCTCATAGCATCTCTACGTCACTCCTCTGCATTCCAAATATGGTCACCTCCGTTCACCGGTTTCAAAAAAGCCAAGATGGCGACGGCCAAAACGCTGAAGGCTCTAGTCCACAAACCAATGGGTGACATCATGACGACTACGTCCACTTCTTTTTACAGTCTATCGATCAGATTCATCCAGAGTGGAACTTAGCTGCGTCCAACTGTGTCAACCTGCCCGATCGGATATATTTCGTGGTCAAAGCAGCGGCTGTAAAACGGTGGATAAACACATTTAATTCCTCTTAAATTCTTCACAATAAAAGTCCCCCCCCTTTTTTTGTTGCTGCGTATTCTTCCTCTTTGCAGTATATTAGTAGACTTGTTTTATTGAAGAATAGCCGCTAACGAAGCTACGCTAATTTGGGGATAAACACATTTTACTATAAATCTTCACAATAACACGCCCCCATTATTTTGTAATTCAAAAGCTTTTATTTTGAAGCAGCAAAAATCTGAAAATGTTCTCTATATGTATGCATATAAATCTGAAAATGTAAATGTTATATATGTAATTTTTGATGATGTATATATATTTTTCATTTAATGTTTAACTGATAGCATTAATTGGTCAAATTTGTTATGGTCGGTAAAACGGTTAATTATTAACATCTCTAAATACAGTGTGTTGGAATACAAATGTCTCCTTTTCTAGATAACGTTTGGTACCCAGCAGATCCAGAGCATGTGCAAATCTACACAGGCCTTCGCGAAAAGACCTCCCAGCTTATTTCAGCACAGGTTGAAAATGTACCGAGCGTTGGCTAGTTCACTTCCCCTCAACGCTTTCTGAACAAGAAGCTGCACACAAGTAAATGACGTGACTATTTGACAGACACAAAAAGAGAGAGAGTCAGACAGACAGTGAGACAGAGAGGGAGATGATGTTTGGCAGTTCAGAACATACCCGTATATGAGACAGACCATTACAGACAGTGTGTGTAGGTCTGACTATGTGTATGTGTGTGTGTCCTTATTCCATGCTTAGTGAGGTGGGTATGTTGATGAAGTAATTCCCTTCAAATCCTGAAAACTTTGCCTGTTAGATGGAAATCCTTCAAGTGTTGAAAGGTTTGTTTTCTGGGCTTTGGGTATCGGCCCCCAATACTGAGATCCGAAGTGATACCTGTGTTTCATTAATAAGCCGTACGCCTCGCTGTGTGGAAGAGTCTGGGCTTTTTCTTTCATGTGTAAAAGATGCACGTGTGTCCGATATCACCATGACTGTCTCTGAGGACGGATATTTTCATGCTTCCTTCGTTCATAATTCTCTCTTTCTCACTCCTACCGCTATTCTATTCTTACAACAGCTGATCAAAGCTCTTTTAGTTGAGCCAACCAGATCTCGCCACTATCTCCAATCAGCCAATCATGTCAAACTTTAAATCTGTTCTCCTCTCTGTTACCGTCAGCTGCGATTTCAGGGTTCGGGTACGGTCCCTCATCAGAAATCCACTCCTCATATTGGTTTGATCTTCAACATTCTCTTCATCACATCAGTGTCTCTATAGGGGGACTTGAAGCTTCATCACCTCCTTAAAATACACAATTTATTAACCAAAGACGACATGCATTTCTCATCTTGCGCACAAAAATGACTGAATACTGGCCTTCATTACTCTAAACTAAACTATGATCCTTTTTGGAGGAGAGCTTGCAGAGGTCAGGAGGCGCTCCCAGGCCCCCGTTACCACTTCCTGTTTCAGTATGTGGTCAGGGGGCTGTCAACGACAGAGACAATATCCACTCTTTACTACGAGACGTTCAGCACGCAGAGCTGCAGGTTGTCTCTTGACAGCCGTGTTTTAAAAACTGCTCTTGTCACACATCAACATCATCCAGTTTTAACTCCCTAACTGCAAAACCTGCTGACCATTCACTTTCTTATCCTCATTATAGTGGGGAAGTCATGTGAAGAATGCTTCCTTCCACAGCGGTGCATTATTAATGTAATAAGTATTGTTTTGATGCTTTAGCTGCTCTAAGTACTGTATGGATTGTTGGCATATGCGTCTTTACAAGGGGGCAATATTGTCAAAGGACATGTGGACACAATGCCAATGTCAATGACAATGTATGGAGCTCCAAGGCACAGCAACCAAGCAATGAAAACACAAACTGAGAATCCATTCAAATGAAGATGCTCCAGACTGACTGAGTATAATCTTTTTTTTACCGACAGTGATTTTCAGTGATGTATTAACTTGTTGTCATATGGAAATTAAAGCTCTATCTGACCTGTCACACGGGAACAACTCGGATAACCATGTTTTGAATGTTATGCATGCACCTTAAAATGCAAAGTTGCAGCTGGCAGCAACGCCTGTTTTTTCTCAATTAGTGGAAAATTAGCCTCCAAAAAAAAGGAAACACTCAAATAAAATAGGCTTTTAAAACTACAGAC
>NW_022280071.1:997607-1009859 GCF_004355925.1 Anarrhichthys ocellatus
AAAGGGCAATAACATTTGGTTCACGAGATGCAGGTAGCATGTTTTATACTTAATGTGAATATAATTCATACTTTGTTGGCATCTTATTCTGAAAACCGGATGTTCGTCTGAAGAAACCGGATGTTGTCTCACGTTAATCTTTCCGCTAACTTTCAAAGTCCTTCGCTCGCTCCCGATCTGTGCCGCTTAAATGCGTTTACCGTGAATTTCAGCATATAGGTGCACTAAAGTGTAAGTGTCTGCTGAGTTGACCACGGAGATCTGAGTGTCTGCTGACTTTACCGCAGCGATGTCCAGTAGTCTCCAGGGAGAGCAACAGCTGGTGCAGCTTCTCTCTTTATTTCTGCCCCCCCCCCCCCTCGACCAGAAGCGGAAGTCGCCTTTTCTCTACGGCAACCCTGAAGGGACATCATATCTCCAATACAAAACGATAAACATGAGACAGTCTGTTACAATAATAATAAATTAAAAATACTTACCTGTTTGTTTTTTTTTGTTCTTTTTTAATTATTATTATTATTATTATTATTTTTTTCCCATCTCAAAAGTCTCAAGGACATACACACACACGCACGCACGCACGCACGCACGCACGCACACACACACACACACCCACACACAACTGACTATAGGATGTTTGCTGGCTTTTATCCCACTGTTCTTGTCATCCTCTTGTTGTTATGTATATGTATTGTCTCTTGTCTTTCAATAAAAAAAAATAAAAAATTATAATAAATTTAAAAAATGCGTTAACGCGCGATAAAATAATTGTCAGCGTTAATTAATGAATGCGTTAACGCGAAATTAATGCGTTAACTTGCCCAGCACTAATATATATATATATGCACAAAACAGCAACCATTTATGTTCTCATGTTTGCCATTCACATGGATAGGACATATGCCAAGTGAAGTAAAAATACTTATTATAATTATTATTATTTTTGCGACAACACAAATAAACAACTTTAACCAGAGTGAATGTAGGCCTTTATAATTTCACCTGTTTTGTGTGTCTGACACTCACTTTGTGTGTGTGTGTGTGTGTGTGTGTGTGTGTGTGTGTGTGTGTTTGTCACTTTGGCTACGTAAGCAGCTCTCTGCACCTACCCTACCCACACACAGTGTGTCACCCCTCATTGTCGTGCTTAATCCCGGGACAGTTCACGCGCAGTTCAGTTAAGGAGACGAGACAAAACCACAGTCTGTCGTCAAACAAGTCTTTGACGACATATGATGCCATATGATGCATCCTGCATCATATGGCCCTTCAGTAATTGATTATGGTGGCCACTTGTGCAGGACAAGAATAGTGCTAATAGTGCATTATATGCACTGTTAGCATGTATGGCAATCTACTGTAGCCATTATGTAGCCTACATGTCTTAACACCGTTTTGTTTTTTCTCTGTGCGGTTGCACTGGCTCCTGTGATGCTGCCGACCACTCTGGCTCCTTGACCTCTACCCTAACCCCTCCCCCACCTACCTGAAAACCTCATCCTAATGATGTTTTGTTTGTCTTCTCAGAGAGCTTTTGCAGGGCAGAAAGATTTTGACCCAGTTTGGACAATATAAGTAATATTGGATTATACAAATAAACTTGTCTTGACCTGCAGTGCATTGTGGTAGTAGAATAGCCCCCCGTGCATTTGAGTGGCACATTGGTATCATCTCCTTGGGAAAAATTACAATTACACAGTGGTGTCCAAATACCACTGTGGCAACCTCACTCCAGGAAGCTTCACACATCCACAGCTCACTGAAAAGTTGGTATTTCACCCAGGGGTGCAGGGCCTTACGACCTGTCACAGAGCGTTCTCGTTAGCTCACAATGTGTTATCTTGTCGTTTTCTGGGTAAGCTAGCAAAAGTCGTCACCTAAAAAGCTGCTTATGGACCAAATCTTTGCCCTAACACCAAGATTAAACCATGAAACTTCAAACAGAGATGTTATTTTGAATTTTTTTAGATCGATTCACGATACACTTTTTTTTTGCTCCGTGCACTGCTGGCCCCGCTGCAACCGCGACTAACTTCCCTACAGTTTTTTCAAATCGATTTTTACCTATTTTACTTGTGATAAATTCTCAAATTGACCATCATAACATTATACTGGAAACATTGTAGAATTAATATTGCCAAAAAATATTTACATTTCGATGGATTAAATCATGTCCAACAACAAAAATCTACTCAGATTCATATAATCAATGAAGTATCTTCCAGCCCAAATGGGCTTACAAGGCAAACTATCAATTTCCATGTGTATAGGTGTCAGAACAAATACACAAATTATAGGAAAACACACATAAACATCTTGATGTGCATCAAATAAACAGATTTCACACTTATATTGTATGTGTGTTTTATTCAGCTAATTTATCTAATAAACCACCTGCAATGCAATCGCTATGTGCGACGGGTCCTCACTGTCAATATACGTCCACTAAAAGTGCTTGTTTTTGTGACTGTCGGGCTCAGAGTCTTATTATAAGAAGATACAACATTACGAAAAGAAAAGAACCTCAAAGAGAGCATAGCTCAGTGTTTCCTTAAAATAATTTCAATGTCCAGCTGGGAGATGTAATGTATTGTCTCTTGTCTTTCAATTAAAAAAAAAAAAAAAAAAATTATAATAAATTTAAAAAATGCTTTAACGCGCGATAAAATAATTGTCGGCATTAATTAATGAATGAGTTAACGCGAAATTAACGCGTTAACTTGCCCAGCACTAGTTTTTTGTCAAATTTATTGATCAACTCCCAAGGATTGAAGACTGAACACATCACTTCACATCCTGCTTAACTATACCAGCCTACATCAATACTATTCCAAGTGGTATAACAAAGCCATTGTCTTCTGATGGCGTGCATGGTCGTAATACTCAGCCCCATTATCCGTGTTTCTTTTGGCTCATGTTATGTCTTAATGTTCTCTCAGATCCTGACAACAAAGATTGTAAAACTGTCAGCTGGGACACTTTACCTCCCGCGAGCCCAAATATGAAATGACGAACAATTCTCAATCATTCACTTTTGAATCTGATAGTTTGCAGACGTGGGGATATATTTATCGCAACTGATCGCACCAAGCAAACTAACAGTCAAACGCTCCCAGTATCTCGTTTCATCTTCAGTTTCAGTTACGCGTGTTTCTCTCTTTTCTTGCTCCTCCACCTCAGCTTTTCCTCCTCCTTAAGATTTACACCCTGTGCTAGCCCGTCCTAATCATTTTGAGTACCAGCCCGTACTGGGGTCGGTGTGTGTGTGTGTGTGTGTGTGTGTGTGTACCATGGCAGGACCTCTACATGCTTATGTTACGTAAGAGGCTGTTATTACCAACAACGTGTAAGCCTTCCAGATAAGGATGCATTCCAAAGAGAGAGAGAGCAGAAAATGATCCTAAACTTTCAGGTCCTCCATTGAACTCTTTCACTCTTCTCTTCTTCCTCTCCTTCATATCCTTTTTTCTTTTCTCTCCCTCCACTCCTCATATGTCCTTGCCATCGTCTTCCCGTCTTCCTCCTCCTCCCTCAGTGATGGTGGAATGTAGGAATGTGAGGAAAGTTGGAAAAGGGAGGAGTTGGATCAACAGTGTGATCTCATACAGGCCAGTCAAAAAACTTTGATGTTTACACACAGTTTGTGTGTGTGTGTGAGTGAGTGGCATGTGTGCAAAATTTGAAATGACAGTGACTATTTGGGCTCAGTGTCGAGTCACTGCGATGCCTCAAAATTCCTCTGACAGCTGGAATACGCGTGGTTTGCCGATTAACTTGAATTGATTAATATGAGAATCTGGAATAACGTTTGGGATAGTGGTGATGGGTTTGAGATAGAGCCTTAATTTCACATATTATGAGATCAAGAATCAAAAGAGATCAAAGAGATCAAGCTACGTTCCTATTTTAGGGGTCTACAATAGAGGAAGGCGCTTTGGCTATGTTTCCATTCGATTGTCAAGCTAATTTTAAGCAAACTTTTGAAATGCCGCACAAAGACCCGTTACCGTAGACTGCGTAGTTTAGTGGAGGTTGAGGCTATATGTTCTACACATGACTATAATCCTCCGGTAAACAGAGTACAAGAAGTAAAGGTTGCGAATGGAAACAAAAGAAGTTGCCTTGGCCATCTAACCTATCTATGAGAGAAAAAGGGAGAGAGGACTTCAGGAATAAGTTTCATTAGTTCTTTCATGTCCGCTAGTATTGGCCATGTTTCATGCTAAATGGAGACAAAGACGAATACAAATATATATATCAGGGAAGACACCCACAGCAGAAACAGCTGATCAGGCATGCAAGTTAAATGTTTGCCAAGTGAGAATTTATTCGACAAAGGCGTTTCCATAATCCAAAGACAAAAAACACTTCAAGCTATCGAAAAACGGTTTCGCGCCATTGAGAACATTTTTATCAGATTTTGCCCTTTTTACAACTTTTCTCATGCAATACTACAAAAATGCACATTCAAATAAATAAAGATGTATATATATAAAAAAGTTTTTACGCTCTCTTGAGGTGGTTTTTGCCTTCGTCAAAAAAGAGTTGATGTGCTCAATGAATAATGGAAACGCCTTTGACAGATCAATTCTGACGGAGCGAACATTTAACTTGCATAACTGATGCAGTCTCTGTTGACTTCTTCTTGGATATTACCATAATGCATGAATGCTTGTCTTTGTCTCCGGACAGCATGTAACATTACCAATAGTAGCTGACATGAAAGAACAATAAAAACTTGCCTGATTGAAACAAATTCCTGAATTCCTTCTCTCCTTTTTTCGATCGTAGATGGGTTTGTTTCCGGTTAGCAACCTCGAATACTTCTACTCTGTTTACTGGCAATAGATTAGCACCGACTTCCGACAAAACTATGCTGTAGCTATTTCAAAAGTTGTCAATTGGAAACACGACTATTGAGTGTTGAAAATGAAATGGGTTCATCTTCACGGGAGCAAGAATGTGTTCAGTAAATTCCATGGCAATTTGGATAGATTTCTTGTGACATTTGGCAATCATCCTCACAACACATTTCCTCTCTGACCAGTAGTAGTTAAGATCTTGCTCTGGACCAAAATGTTGGATTGACAGACCAAATCAGAATCAGAATCGTTTGTTGCCAAGGTATGTTGCACATACAAGGAATTTGACTCGACGGGTCTCCTGACTGACCATCATTACCATGTGAATGTCCGATGTGTTATTTATATGGTCAGAAATGTACTGTCTGGGCCTTTAAAAAAAAGATAGAACGCATATTTCTTAAAATTTCATCAGGTGGTATCAATCCATACAGATAGTTTAGCTTTTTCTGTCCAGGTACACAGATATCTGCCTCAACCTCAATGCAATGGAGGTGGATGGAATTAAACTTGTGGTGCCGGCAGAACTGAAACATGATATTGAAAAAATGCAACAACAATATCTCTTTCTGGGAACAGTATCCCTGCACTCGAAAAAGTAGAGACTACTTTCTACTTAAAAAATAGTCCCTATGTGTTCTGTGCATTATCCAGACTATCCATCCATCCATCCATTTTCCACCGCTTATCCGGGGTCGGGTCGCGGTGGCAGCAGGTCAAGCAGGCCGACCCAGACCTCCCTCTCACCGGCAACATGTTCCAGCTCATTCTGGGGGATCCCGAGGCGTTCCCAGGCCAGCTGGGAGATGTAATCTCTCCAGCGTGTTCTGGGTCTTCCCCGGGGTCTCTTCCCAGTTGGACGTGCCTGGAAAACCTCCAGTGGGAGGCGTCCAGGAGGCATCCTAATTAGATGCCCGAACCACCTCAGCTGACTCCTTTCGACGCGAAGGAGTAGCGGCTCTACTCCAAGTTCCCTCCTGATGACCGAGCTCCTTACCCTATCTCTAAGGCTGAGCCCGGCCACCCTACGGAGGAAACTCATTTCGGCCGCTTGTAGCCGCGACCTTGTCCTTTCGGTCACGACCCAGAGTTCGTGACCATAGGTGAGGGTAGGAACGTAGACCGAGTGGTAAATTGAGAGCTTTGCCTTCCGGCTCAGCTCCCTCTTCACCAAGACGGTCCGGTGCAGCGCCTGCTTTACTGCTCCAGACTAAATGTCACCAAATACAACATGAGCTAAACCAAAAATGTTGTGGTTTTATGGTATGGTACTTTAACCAGAACGCCCTACAGGAGATGGACCTTCAGTTAGTGAGTAGCTGTAAAAACTGAAATTCAATCAGTGCAACCCCAGTGGCAGGGGTCTAAACGCTGGGGATTGCCCGACTCCCCAACGGATCAGCAAACTTTCTGTTGCTGCCGTTACACAGGTTAGACCTTGACTCCTGACGCTGGGGCTTGTGCTGGCTTAATGTTCGTTGCTACAGCTAACAGCTACCTAAAGGTCTGTCTCCTGGAGCCGCCGCCCGCCCTTCTCCAAGTGAAGTAGTCTCTTGTTGGCGTGGAGGAAAAATTGAAAATACAAGTAATTCTCTCGTTTCTGCCACTTTGGTTTCAATCCAATAAAAAACTTTACGTACACTGACCCTGTGCCTTCGACCTTATTGACAACCCTCAGGGCAGCTCTACTTCTTGAGCCTCTCATGTTCGACTAAGGACGGACTGGATGCTACAGTACAGTACAGTATCGCCTCTCCAGGTACAAGTGATATTAAAAGACAGGACGGGCCGGGGCTAGCTGGTTAGCATGCTAATTTTAGTTAATATCTCGGGGCACAATAGTAGACGTCTTTGACAGAACCTCAACACTGTAACCTCTTCACATTCTGTTGACGGACGTAGAAAATATTTAACTCAATGGGAGTTAAATGTTTGGTTCGTCTGAATTCATCCGGCAAAGGTGTTTCCATATTCCATATAGTGCATCAACTCTTCTTTCAACAAAGGCAAAAATCACCTCAATCAGCTTAGAAAAAAAGCGCTATTGAGACAGTTTTAACAAATTTTGCTGTTTCAACAAAACTTTTCTTTTCAACATAAATTCAGGTCAGATCTTAGACATTGCACCTAAAGGCGACAGGGTACTTACACAATACACAGAGAGTGGGAGGGATGGGAGGGGATCAGTAGGGGCCCACTACTCGTTGTTGCCCCTATGCAAAATTAGGTTTTGGTCCCCTTTAATCAAGCCTTAACTATAAATCTAGAGTCTCTGTCCCAGCATTGAATAATGAATGCACCATATGTTTCCCTTGAGACACTGAAAATGTTTTTTTTGGGGGGGAGGCAGAACAAGAGTAACCATTCAAACGCAAATACTGCAATTAGCAACAACTGCTAGCAGCAATAAGTACTGCATGTGACTCTACTAACCTGCTGGAGCCACACCCAGGAAACCAGCTAGCTCGAGCTTAATGACTTCAAGCCTGACTCACACCTCCACTTCAATCCCCCTGCCTCTTCCTCTTTGGGATGCATGAGTGGGAGAGTGAGACAAAGAGAGAGAAGCGTATACGTGAGCAGGAATGTCAGCTATGCAAACCAGTCAGGGCGGTGAGCCAACCTGTTGCTGCTTTTAATTCCAAAGCTCCTCTCCTCTCCTTCCCCTTTTTCATATTTCATAAAGTATCTGTTTCATTTTTTCATGTGACGTGTTTTACCTCCCTTTGAATCAAGCTTTGTTGTCATTCCCATGCCACGCTTCTTGAAGCAGATATTTAAAGTCAACGCTTGAAAATGGAAAACCACTATATTCCACCGCAAAAGTGGTGAGACCTTGTGATGACTTTAATGTAGTCCTGTGAGTCACACTCCTCTTTTTTGCAAGGTGCAGTTGAATCACGTCCAGCTCACGTATGTCCGTCATGCACGGTATGTCCCAGGGCCTCCAGTCAGGGTAGTTTTGGTTTTGTGTGTCCGGGTGTGACAGGTGGAAGGACAGGTTTGTTTTCATCTGTGTCAGGTGGCTTCATTCATTTCTGGCTGGCCTCCAGTGTAACAATACAGGGTGGATCTCTCCCTCTCTCTGTCTCACTTACTCACTCACATTCTGATTTACAATAGGAGGTGAATCAGGCCTCTTATCTGCTTGTCACAGTGGGATCTACATACCAGTGTGTCTGCCTGCACCAGATGATTGAATGATTGCATTATTAGTTGTTTAGAGGAACAGTGACGGACTAAAAAATACATTTAAAAACCTGTTTATAAATGTATATAAACACATATATTACACACTATAATAAGTGTGTAATTACTGGTTCTCTAATGTCGAGAACCAGTAAGGCATGGTGCAGACCTGTGTGAGTTTAAATACAACTTCATCAAAATTAAATAAAGTCACTACTCCAACAGGCTAGTCCATCAGTAAAGATAGTCATCTAACTTTACGAGAGGCGTACAAATTACCACAAATACATTCAAGTTCAACATTAAAGCTGCAGTTGGCAACTTTTATCAAAATAACTTTTTTTCACATTTGCTCAAACTGTCACTATATCCTGATAGAACTGCACAAGACAGATAATCTGTGAAAAAAAATCATGTTCCTTTGCCTCTTTTTAGTGCTCCTAAAGACGTTTGCGAGATTCCAACATTCCTTAAGAAAAACAAGCAATCAGAGACGAGGAGTCTCTAACGCAGCTGTCTGCTAACACTGCTTGTTACTTACATAATGCTTCCAGAAACGAGAGTTTGTGACCCGGCGGCCATATTGAAAACAGTAAACTAAAACCAAGCACCGCCCACCGACCAAACTTCCTAACTTTACAGCTGAACAGTAACTAAAATATTCTTCTGAAAACAACTGAGGCGATAGATTAGACAATGTAGAATGTTAATTCAGATTTGTTCAGGGCTGGTTAGTAAAAGTTTGATCAGAGTTTTGTGAGCTTTGCAAGCAGTGATTGACAGCAGCGTTAGAGTTCCCTCAGCTCTGATTGGTTGCTTTTCTTCAGGCCCTGTGAAATCTTTCAAATGACTATATGAGCACTAACAAGAGCCAGAGGGACTGGATTATCTCTCTCATGTATCACTGTCAGTATAAAATGACAGCTTGAGCAAATACAACAAAAAGTTATTTTATTAAAGTTACCGACTGCAGCTTTAAAGTTAAAAATAAAAAAAATGATAAAAGTTTTTACCAATCTTGCAATGGCCAAATGAGGCTAGGGGCATATAGTGTGTGTGTGTGTGTGTGTGTGTGTGTGTGTGTGTGTGTGTATGTATGTGAGACACTCCAGATCTCATTTGTCTAATACAATCAACAGAACAAAAATACTGGACATGTATCCCGGTTATGATCGGGTTTTTGTTGTGGAGCATAACAAACCCCTAATATCCAAATTACAGAACATGTGAGCTAGAGTGCTCCGAAAGAAACACGTATACACCTCATCCAGGTTTCTGAGCGCCGCCAACTACCCGCGCAGGTGTCGCTTCATCCAAGTGACTCAACAGATAAACACGTTTATTTATGATTTCCATGCACTTTATACGGATTTAACTGCTTGGGCCAAGTTATTTGTTTAAATGTACAAATGAAGGAGTTCTAAAGTTCTAAAGGAGATAACATGTTGTGTGATCCCCACGGGCATTTGAAGTCAACCTGTCTTAAATACAATATAAAATTTGATAACTTAGAAATAATGTACTTAGAGTTATCCACAGCACATCCCCCCTTTCCCTGAAATTGATATTTCAATCAGGAGAGACAAGTGAATGATTAGTAGTTAACATTTATTATGACAGATGCTGCATTAATGAGTTACGCAGAAATTCTTTGGCGCTTGAACTCAACGAGTAGATTTGTCATCGAGTTGTGATTGCCCTGAGCGGCAACAATATAAATCCCCCCGTGGAGTCCAGACACTGGTGGTGATGGTGGCTGATGAGGTTGATAGAATGATGAGTTGATGAAGTTGATAAATCTGCGAAGAACAGCAGTAACAGCAGCTTGACCGAACTGAAGGTAGAGAGACAATCATATTTAAAGAAAGACAGCAGCAAGATGACAGGCTGCCGATGTCCGGTGTCGTTGTGCTATTGGCTAGAGAGACCAGCTGATCTTGACAGCTGATATGATTGACAGCCCCGAACAATAACAGCCAGGAAATAATGAGTGTGCCTGCATGAGGAGTGATGGCAGATGTATGGTCAATAAGCTATGGGCTTAACCATACAAGAGTAAAGTCTTCCTGTCTGAGACAAATGAAGCTCAAGCTTAAGTTCAAACAATTCATATTTTGGGGAACAATTGCTATCCCCTGAACTCAACAACAAAGGTTTCCAACATAATTCCTCATTTGACTTTTTTTGTTTGCGTTTATTGTAAAGTGAGAAATGTAAAGTGCTCCTTCAACTTTCAACTGAGATTTTAGTAAAGTGTGCTGCAGAAAAAAAACCCAACTATCATAGCACTGTGGCTAGACTCTTGAAAAAACAGGTTTTTAGAGAGCAGTTTACATTTTACACCTAAACGCACGGTCAGGTGATTCAGATACCTTCCATTCTGTCCAAACAGGGGAGTCAGGAATGTCGACGAGCTTGTCACCTAAGACTCCTCCCCCACCCATCGCAGAGTACTGCCCAGTACCAACAAAGTAACACAAAGTATTGATTTAAAAGTTAGCACAAAGTCCATGAAAAAGTATTTATTATTTATAATTATTAAAATATAGATTCTTACCTGAAGTTTGGCAGGACGTCTTAAACAGTAGGTTCTGAGCAGCTAGAATTTTTTATTTATTTCAGCGAAGAATAAATGAACTCTACATTGATGATGTTTTGCCCGTTGACTTGTAATGACTTAAACCCCTTTCCTCTGGAAAATGACACCACTAACATCTGGCTTTTGTCTTTAGTGGGAAAGCAATGTGACGTATTGAAGTGAATACATAATTTACATAGGGATTTGGACAATAATTAATATTCATTAACATTTTCAATCAATATGCTCTCCTCAAAGCCACAAGACTCCAGCCAGACAACATGTCATTTTACCTCGCTGGATCATCAAAACACACTTCATTCAAAATCGACAAAAACATAATAAAACAGTCCTTCTACTGTTCTAATAATCACCAACTCTGGTTTGGTTGAAATAAACCCTTTATTCACAGAGTTAGACGTGAAAAGAAACAGATGTTATATGAGCTCCTCAAAGCCACGGGACTGTTGACAGAAGAGTAAGTTTACCTCACTGATCAAGAGAAACGAATGTAACTCGTCAAAACCGTCTTTGTTACTATTTTCGCTGTTTCAACAATCACTAACTCTGGCTTGAGAGATTGATAGGAGACTGAATAAGTAACAGAGGAACAGAACAAAACAAAAGAAGTAACCACTGTAACATTTCCGCGGTTTACTAGCTCAGTTTTCTGCCCCCCGTTCGTGACATTGAACGTGGCATACCAGAAGAAAGACATGAAGGTGTGCTCGTTTACTGGCAATGGGAAAGCTCAGCGGGTTTTATTGTGTTTAAAAAAACTGCATATACGTGCTGGTCTTTGTGGAAAAATGAGTCTTGACTTAAAACGTTTCAATGATTTCACCACCAAGTCAAATGGATTCAATGTTTAGTGTTGTGTTCAAGCTCTGTCATGTTTATGCCTATGTCCTCAATTTGAAGGGGATAATTCGCTCCTCACGGGCTCCTGTTTTAAAAATATATTCTGTTTCTTGATAAAGTTAGGAGATTGTGTTTTCCATGTAATTTGATACAAAACAGACAAACCTCAAAAAAAATCAAAGGAAAATATAATCAGCCAATTGTTTCAGATGTCAGTGAGAGGGACATTACATTACAATGTAATGAGTTCAATAAAAACAATAACTGATAAACTGAATGTAACAAGATCAAAACGCAACAGTGCAAGTAACATGTTAAAGTACGTTGTTGGTGGATTTTCCCACTAAAGTTGGGACAAAAGTTTGGCAACGTGGACAAAGGGCAGTCAATGTGAAAATGTACATGCGCCCTATACAGACATGCTAACACATGTGGTACATGTGATACAATTGTCTTTAAAATGACTGGAGAGCTGTTGCTTCAGCCTGACTGACTGAAATGTGGACAAACAGCACCATCATGATGTCAAAATATCCTATTACAACAATAAAATCCTCTGGTTGTTCAAAGACAAAACCAGTATGAGAAGTTTGTAGTAATAATGACTGTTAAGTAAATAAATAAGTAAGTGCTACTCTTAAAAACCACGCCTTTTCATACATATCACAAAAATGTGTTATAATAAATTATACAATGTATATAGAGACACAGACATACACACACACACACACACACACACACACACACACACACACACACACA